>NW_028270169.1:3487798-3657654 GCF_037043375.1 Chiloscyllium plagiosum | reverse complement strand
CCTCCCCTCTTCTCACTCCCCTCCCCTCCCCGCTTCTCACTCCCCTCCCTTCCCCTCTTCTCACACCCCACCCCTCCCCTCTTCTCACACCCCTCCCCTCCCCTCTTCTCATACCCTTCCCCTCTTCTCACATCCCTCCCATCCCCTCTTCTCACACCCATCCCCCCTTTTCAAACCTCTCCCATCCCCTCTTCTCACACCCTTCCTCTCTTCTCACATCCCTCCCCTCCACTCTTCTCACACCCTCCCCTCCCCACTTTTCCCTCCCCTCCCCTCTTCTCACACCTCTCCCCGCTTCTCACTCCCCTCCCCTCCCCGCTTCTCAGTCCCCACCCCTCCCCTCTTCTCACACCCCACCCCTCCCCTCTTCTCACACCCCTCCCCTCCCCTCTTCTCACACCCTTCCCCTCTTCTCACTCCCCTCCCCGCTTCTCACTCCCCTCCCCTCTTCTCACACCCCACCCCTCCCCTCTTCTCACAGCCCTCCCCTCCACTCTTCTCACACCCCTCCCCTCCACTCTTTTCACTCCCCTCCCTTCTTCTCACTCCCCTGCCCTTCCCTCTTCTCACTCCCCTTCCCACTTATCACACCCCTCCCCTCCCCTCTCCTCTCCTCACACCCTCCCCTCCACTCTTCTCACACCCTCCCCTCCACTCTTTTCACTCGCCTCCCTTCTTCTCACTCCCCTGCCCTTCCCTCTTCTCACTCCCCTTCCTACTTATCACACCCCTCCCCTCTTCTCACACCCCTCCCCTCTTCTCACTCCCCTCCCCGCCCTCTTCTCACTCCCCTCCCCCTTCACACCCGTCCTCTCTTCTCACACCACTCCCCTCTTCTCACACCCCTCCCCTCTTCTCACACCCCTCCCCTCTTCTCACACACATCCCCTCCCCTCTTCTCACACCGCGCCCCTCCTCTCTTCTCACACCCCTCCCCTTCCCTCTTCTCACACCCCTCCCCTCCCCTCTTCTCACTCCCCTCCCCTTCCCTCTTCTCACACCCCTCCCCTCCCCTCTTCTCACTCCCCTCCCCTTCCCTCCCACTTCTCACTCCTCTCCCCTCCCTTCCTCTCACACCCCTCACCTCCCCTGTTCTCACACTCTTCCCCTCTTCTAATACCACTCCTGTCTTCTCACACCCCTCCCCTCCCCTCACAGTCATCCCCTCCCCTCTTCTCACACCCATCCCCTCCCCTCTTCTCACTCCCCTCCCCGCTTCTCAATCCCCTCCCCTCCCCTCTTCTCACACCCCACCCCTCCCCTCTTCTCACACCCCTCCCCTCCCCTCTTCTCACACCCTTCCCCTCTTCTCACATCCCTCCCATCCCCTCTTCTCACACCCATCCCCCCTTCTCAAGCCTCTCCCATCCCCTCTTCTCAAACCCCTCCCCTCCCCACTTCTCACTCCCATCCCCTCCCCTCTTCTCACAGCCCTCCCCTCCATTCTTCTCACACCCTCCCCTCCACTCTTTTCAGTCCCCTCCCCTCTTCTCACTACCCTCCCCTCCCCTCTTCTCACTCCACTTCCCTCTTGTCACACCCCACCCCTCCCCTCTTCTCACTCCCCTCCCCTCCCCTCTTCTCACACCCGTCCCCTCTCCTATTGTCACACCCCTCCCCTCTTCTCACACTCCTCCCCTCCACTCACACCCCTCCCCTCTTCTCACATCCCCTCCCATTCCCCCTTCTCACACCCCTCCCCTTCCCTCTTCTCACAGCCCTCCCCTCCCCTATTGTCACACCCCCCTCTTCTCACACCCTTCCCCTCCCCTCTTCTCAAAGCCCTCCCCTCCTCTCACTCCTCTCTCCTCTTCTCAAACTCCTCCCCTCTTCTCACTCCCGTCCGTTCTTTTACACCCGACCCCTCCCCTCTTCTCACTCCCCTCCCTTCCTCTCACACCCCAACCCTCTTCACACCCCTCCACTCATCTCAGACCCTTCCCCTCCCCTTCCGTCTTCTCACACCCCACTTCTCCCCTCTTCTCACACCCCTCACCTCACCTCTTCTCACACCCCACCCCTCCGCTCACGCCCCTCCCCTCTTCTCACACCCCTCCTCTCACACACCACCCTCTCCTCTTCTCACACCCCACACCTCCCCTCTTCTCACACCCCACCCCTCCCCTGTTCTCACACCCGTCCCCTCTTCTCATACTACTCCGCTCTATTCACACCACTCCCCTCCCCTCTTCTCACACATCCCCTCCCCTCTTCTCACACTGCGCCCCTCCTCTCTTCTCACACCCCTCCCCTCCCCTCTTCTCACTCCCCTCCCCTTCCCTCTTCTCACACCCCTCCCCTCCCCTCACTCCCCTACCCTCCCCTCTTCTCACAACCCTCCCCTCCCCTCTTCTCACTCCCCTCCCATCCCCCCTTCTCACACCCCACCCCTTCACTCTTCTCACTCCCCTACCCTCCCCTCTTCTCACACCCTTCCCCACCCCTACTGTCACACCCCTCCCCTCCCCTCTTCTCACACCCTTCCCCTTCCCTCCCCTCTTCTCACACCCCAACCCTGTTCTCTTCTCACATCCCTCCTGTCCTCTCACACCCCACTCCTCCCCTCTTCTCACACCCCTCCCTTCTTCTTACACCCTCCCCTCCACTCTTCTCACATCCATCCCCTCCCCTCTTCTCACTCCCATCCCCTCCCCTCTTCTCACACACCACCCCTCCCCTCTTCTCACTACCCTCCCCTCCCCTCTTCTCACTCCCCTCCCCTCCCCGCTTCGCACTCCCCTCCCCTCTTCTCACTCCCCTCCCCTCACTCCCCTTCCCTCTTCTCACTCCCCTCCCCTCTTCTCACACCCTACAACTCCCCTCTTCTCACTCCACTCCCCTCCCTTCTCACACCCCTCTCCTCCACTCTTCACACACCCATCCCCTCCCCTCTTCTCACATCCATCCCCTATTGTCACACTCCCCCCTCTTCTCACACCCTTCCCCTCCCCTCTTCTCAAAGCCCTCCCCTCCTCTCACTCCCCTCTCCTCTTCTCAAACTCCTCCCCTCTTCTCACTCCCGTCCGTTCTCTTACACCCGACCCCTCCCCTCTTCTCACTCTCCTCCCTCCTCTCACACCCTTACCCTCTTCACACCCCTCCACTCATCTCAGACCCTTCCCCTCCCCTTCCGTCTTCTCACACCCCACTTCTCCCCTCTTCTTACACCCCTCACCTCACCTCTTCTCACACCCCACCCCTCCGCTCACGCCCCTCCCCTCTTCTCACACCCCTCCTCTCACACACCACCCTCTCCTCTTCTCACACCCCACACCTCCCCTCTTCTCACACCCCACCCCTCCCCTCACTCCCCTCCCCTCTTCTCACTCCCCTCCCCACACCTGTCCTCACACCCGTCCCCTCTTCTCATACTACTCCGCTCTATTCACACCACTCCCCTCCCCTCTTCTCACACATCCCCTCCCCTCTTCTCACACCGCGCCCCTCCTCTCTTCTCACACCCCTCCCCTCCCCTCTTCTCACTCCCCTCCCCTTCCCTCTTCTCACACCCCTCCCCTCCCCTCACTCCCCTACCCTCCCCTCTTCTCACAACCCTCCCCTCCCCTCTTCTCACTCCCCTCCCATCCCCCCTTCTCACACCCCACCCCTTCACTTTTCTCACTCCCCTACCCTCCCCTCTTCTCACACCCTTCCCCACCCCTACTGTCACACCCCTCCCCTCCCCTCCTCTCACACCCTTCCCCTTCCCTCCCCTCTTCTCACACCCCTCCCCTCCTCTCACTCCCCGCCCCTCTTCTCACACCCCAACCCTGTCCTCTTCTCACATCCATCCTGTCCTCTCACACCCCACTCCTCCCCTCTTCTCACACCCCTCCCTTCTTCTTACACCCTCCCCTCCACTCTTCTCACATCCATCCCCTCCCCTCTTCTCACTCCCATCCCCTCCCCACTTCTCACACACCACCCCTCCCCTCTTCTCACTACCCTCCCCTCCCCTCTTCTCACTCCCCTCCCCTCCCCGCTTCGCACTCCCCTCCCCTCTTCTCACTCCCCTTCCCTCACTCCCCTTCCCTCTTCTCACTCCCCTCCCCTCTTCTCACACCCTACAACTCCCCTCTTCTCACTCCACTCCCCTCCCTTCTCACACCCCTCTCCTCCACTCTTCACACACCCATCCCCTCCCCTCTTCTCACATCCATCCCCTATTGTCACACCCCCCCCTCTTCTCACACCCTTCCCCTTCCCTCTTCTCAAAGCCCTCCCCTCCTCTCACTCCCCTCTCCTCTTCTCAAACTCCTCCCCTCTTCTCACTCCCGTCCGACCTTACACCCGACCCCTCCCCTCTTCTCACTCCCCTCCCCTCCTCTCACACCCCTCCACTCATCTCAGACCCTTCCCCTCCCCTTCCGTCTTCTCACACCCCACTTCTCCCCTCTTCTCACACCCCTCACCTCACCTCTTCTCACACCCCACCCCTCCGCTCACTCCTCTCCCCTCTTCTCACATCCCTCCTCTCACACACCCCCCTCCCCTCTTCTCACACCCTTCCCCTTCCCTCCCCTCTTCTCACACCCCTCCCCTCCTCTCGCTCCCCTCCCCTCTTCTCACACCCCAACCCTGTCCTCTTCTCACATCCCTCCCATCCTCTCACACCCCACTCCTCCCCTCTTCTCACACCCCTCCCTTCTTCTCACACCCTCCCCTCCACTCTTCTCACATCCATCCCCTCCCCTCTTCTCACTCCCATCCCCTCCCCTCTTCTCACACACCACCCCTCCCCTCTTCTCACTACCCTCCCCTCCCCGCTTCACCCTACAACTCCCCTCTTCTCACTCCACTCCCCTCCCCTCTTCTCACACCCCTCTCCTCCACTCTTCACACACCAATCCCCTCCCCTCTTCTCACATCCATCACCTCCCCTCACTCCCCTCCCCTCTCCTCCTCTCACAGCCCACCCCTCCCCTCTTCTCACTCCCCTCCACACCCCTCTTCCCACTCCCCTCCCCTCCTCTCACTCCCCTCCCCTCTTCTCACACCCCTCCCCTCCCCTCTTCTCACACCCCTCCCCGCTTCGCACTCCCCTCCCCTCTTCTCACTCCCCTCCCCTCACCTCCCCTCACTCCCCTTCCCTCTTCTCACTCCCCTCCCCTCTTCTCACACCCTACAACTTCCCTCTTCTCACTCCACTCCCCTCCCCTCACACCCCTCTCCTCCACTCTTCACACACCCATCCCCTCCCCTCTTCTCACATCCATCACCTCCCCTCTTCTCACTCCCCTCCCCTCTCCTCCTCTCACAGCCCACCCCTCCCCTCTTCTCACTCCCCTCCCCACCCCTCCCCTCTTCCCACTCCCCTCCCCTCACTCCCCTCCCCTCTTCTCACACCCCTCCCCTCCCCTCTTCTCACACCCCTCCCCTCCCCTTCTGTCTTCTCACACCCATTCCCTCCCCTCTTCTCACTTCCCTCCACTCCTCTCTTCTCACACCCCACCGCTCGCCTCTTCTCACTCCCCTCCCCTCCCATCCTCTCACAGCCCACCCCTGCCCTTTCTCACTCCCCTCCCCACCCCTCCCCTCTTCTCACTCCCCACCCATCCCCTCTTCCCACACCCCTCGGCTCCCCTCTTCTCGCACCCCTCCCCTCTTCTCACACCTCCCCTCCATTCTTCTCACACCCCTCCCCTCCACTCTTCACACACCCATCCCCTCCCTTCTTCTCACACCCATCCCCTCCCCCATCTCACTCCCCTCCCCTCCCCTCTTCTTATATCCCACCCCTCCCCTCTTCTCACTCCCCTCCCCACCCCTCCCCTCTTCTCACTCCCCTCCCCACCCCTCCCCTCTTCTCACACTCGTCCCCTCTTCTCACACCCCTCCTCTCCACTCGTCTCACACCCATCCCCTCCCCTTTTCTCACACCCATCCCCTCCTCTCTTCTCACTCCCCTCCCCTCTTCTCACACCCCTCTCCTTTTCTCACACCTATCCCCTCCCCTTCCGTCTTCTCACACCCATCCCCTCCCCTCACTCCCTTCCCCTCCCCTCCCCGCTTCTCACATTCCTCCCATCCCACTCTTCTTTCACCCCACCCCTCCCCTCTTCTCACACCACTCCACTCTCCTCTTCTCACACCCCTCCCCTCTTCGCAAACCACTCCCCTCCCCTCTGCACACACCCTTCCCCTCCCCTCTTCTCACTCCCCTCCCCTCTTCTCACACCACTCCCCTCTCCTCTTCTCACACTCCACCCCTCTCCTCTTCTCACTCCCCTCCCCCTTCTCACACCCGTCCCCTCTTCTCACACCACTCCCCTCTTCTCACACCCCTCCCCTCCACTCTTCTCACAACCTTCCCCTCCCCTCTTCACACACCCATCCCCTCCCCTATTCTCACTCCCCTCCCCTCTTCTCACTCCCCTCCCCTCTTCTCACACCCCTCCCCTCTTCTCACATCCCACCCCTCTTCTGACACCCCTCCCCTCTTCTCACACACATCCCCTCCCCTCTTCTCACACCGCGCACCTCCTGTCTTCTCACACCCCTCCCCTCCCCTCTTCTCACACCCCACCCCTCCCCTCTTCTCACTCCCCTCCCCTCTTCTCACTCACCGCCCCTCTCCTCTTCTCACTCCCCTCACCTCCCCTCCTCTCACACCCCTCACCTCCCCTGTTCTCACACCCGTCCCCTCTTCTAATACCACTCCCGTCTTCTCACACCCCTCCCCTCCCCTCTCCTCACAGTCATCCCCTCCCCTCTTCTCACACCCATCCCCTCCCCTCTTCTCACTCCCCTCCCCTCCCCGCTTCTCACACTCCTCCCCTCTTCTCACACCCTTCCCCTCTTCTCACACCCATCCCCACTTCTCAAACCTCTCCCATTCCCTCTTCTCATACCCCTCTTCTCACAGTCATCCCCTTCCCTCTTCTCACACCCATCCCCTCCCCTCTTCTCACTCCCCTCCCCTCCCCGCTTCTCACTCCCATCCCCTCCCCTCTTCTCACAGCCCTCCCCTCTTCTCACACCCTCCCCTCCACTCTTCTCATACCCATCCCCACCCCTCTCCTCACTCCCCTCCCCTCCCCTCTTCTCACTCCCCTTCCCTCTTGTCACACCCCAACCCTCCCCTCTTCTCACACCCCTCCCCTCTTCTCATACTCCTCCCCTCTTCTCACTCCCCTCCCCACCCCCCCTCTTCTCACTCCCCTCCCCTCCCCACTTCTCACACCCCTCCCCTCTTCTCACACTCCTTCCCTCCACTCACACCCCTCCCCTCTTCTCACATCCCCTCCCATTCCACCTTCTCCCACCCCTCCCCTTCCCTCTTCTCACTCCCCTCCCCACCCTCCCTCTTCTCACTCCCCTCCCCTATTGTCACACCCCTCCCCTCTTCTCACCCCCTTCCCCTCCCCTCTTCTCAAACCCCTCCCCTCCTCACTCCCCTCCCCTCGTCTCACACGCCACCCCTCTTCTCACTCCCCTCCCCTCCTCTTTCACTCCACCCCTCCCCTCTTCTCACACCCATCCCCTCCCCTCTTCTCACACCCCTCCCCTCCCCTCTTTTCACACCCATCCCCTCCCCTCTTCTCACTCCCCTCCCCTCCCCTCCCCACTTCTCACACCCCTCCCTTCCCCTATTGTCGTACACCTCCCCTCTTCTCACACCCCTCCCCTCCCCTCTACTCACACCCATCCCATCCTTTCTCACACCCCACCCCTTCACTCTTCTCACTCCCCTACCCTCCCCTCTTCTCACATCCCTCCCCTCCCCTCTACTCACACCTCTCCCCTCTTCTCACTCCCCTCCCCTCCCCACTACTCACACCCCTCCCATCCCCTATTGTCACACCCTTCCCCTCTTCTCACACTTCTCCCCTCCACTCACACCCCTCCCCTCTTCTCACATCCCCTCCCATTCCACCTTCTCACACCCCTCCCCTTCCCTCTTCTCACTCCCCTCCCCTCCTCTTCTCACTCCCCTCCCCTCTTCTCACACCCCTCCCCTCCCCTATTGTCTCACCCCTCCCCTCCCCTCTTCTCACCCCCTTCCCCTCCCCTCTTCTCAAGCCCCTCCCCTCCTCACTCCCCTCCCCTCTTCTCACATGCCACCCCTCTTCTCACTCCCATCCCATCCTCTTTCACCCCACCCCTCCCCTCTTCTCACACCCATCCCCTCCCCTCTTCTCACACCCCTCCCCTCTTTTCACACCCATCCCCTCCCCTCCTCTCACTCCCCTCCCCTCCCCTCTTCTCACACCCCTCCCCTCCCCTCTACTCACACCCCTCCCATCCCTTCTCACACCCCACCCCTTCACTCTTCTCACTCCCCTACCCTCCCCTCTTCTCACACCCCTCCCCTCCCCTCTACTCACACCCCTCCCCTTCTCATACCCCTCCCATCCCCCCTTCTCACACCCCACCCCTTCACTCTTCTCACTCCCCTACCCTCCCCTCTTCTCACACCCTTCCCCACCCCTACTGTCACACCCCTCCCCTCCCCTCTTCTCACACCCTTCCCCTTCCCTCCCCTCTTCTCACACCCCTCCTCTCCCCTCTTCCTACTCCCCTCCCCTCTTCTCACACCCCAACCCTGTCCTCTTCTCACTCCCCTCCCCTCCTCTCACACCCCACTCCTCCCCTCTTCTCACACCCCTCCCTTCTCACACCCTCCCCTCCACTCTTCTCACATCCATCCCCTCCCCTCTTCTCACTCCCATCCCCTCCCCTCTTCTCACGTACCAGCCCTCCCCTCTTCTCACTACTCTCCCCTCCCCTCTTCTCACTCCCCTCCCCTCCCCTCTTCGCACTCCCCTCCCCTCTTCTCACTCCCCTCCCCTCTTCTCATACCCTACCCCTCCCCTCTTCTCACTCCACTCCCCTCCCCTCCCCTCTTCTCACACCCCTCACCTCCACTCTTCACACACCCATCCCCTCCTCTCTTCTCACTCCCCTCCCCTCCCCTCCTCTCACACCCCTCCCCTCCCCTCTTCTCACTCCCCTCCCCTCTTCTCACACCCCTCCCCTCCCCTTCTGTCTTCTCACACCCATTCCCTCCCCTCTTCTCACTCCCCTCCACTCCTCTCTTCTCACACCCCACCCCTCCCCTCTTCTCACTCCCCTCCCCTCCCCCCTTCTCACACCCTTCCCCTCCCATCTACTCACTACCCCTCCCCTCTTCTCACACCCACCCCTCCCCTCTTCTCACTCCCCTCCCCTCCCCCCTTCTCACACCCGTCCCTCTTCTCACACACCTCCCCTCCACTCTTCTCTCACCTATCCCCTCCCCTTTTCTCACACCCCTCCCCTGCCCTCTTCTCACACCCCTCGGCTCCCCTCTTCTCACTCCCCTCCCCACTTCTCACACCCTTTCACTCCCCTCACACCCCTCCCCTCCCCTCAAACCCCACCCCTCTTCTCACACCTCTCCCCTCCCCTACCCTCTTCTCACACCTCTCCCCTCCTCACTTCTCACACCCATCCCCTCCCCTCTTCTCACACGCACCCCTCCCCTCTTCTCACACCCCTTCCCCCCCCTTCCGTCTTCTCACAGCCCTCTCCTCCCCTCTTCTCACACCCACCTCCCCTCTTCTCAAACCCCTCCCGTCCCCTCTTCTCACACCCCTCCCCTCCATTCTTCTCACTCCCATCCCCTCCCCTTTTCTCACACAGCTCCCCTCCCCTCTTCTGACACCCCTACCCCCACTTCTCACACCCCTCTCCTCTCCCTTCTCACTCCCCTCGCCTCACACCCTTCCCCTCCCCTCCTCTCACACCCCTCCCCTCCCCCGTTCTCACAACCCTCCCCTCCCCTTCTCACTCCCCTCCCTTCCACTCTTCTCACACCCTCCCCCTCCTCTCACTCCCCTCCCCACTTCTCACTCTCCTCCCCTCTTCTCATACCCCACCCCTGCCCTCTTCTCACTCCCCTCCCCTCTTCTCACACCCCTCCCCACTTCTCACACCCTTTCACTCACCTCACAAGCCTCCCCTCCAACCCCTCACCTCTTCTCACACCCCTCCCCTCCCCTAACCTCTTCTCACACCTCTCCCCTCCACTCTTCTCACACCCCTCCCCTCTTCTCACACCCCTCCCCTCCCCTTCCATCTTCTCACACTCCTCCCCTCCCCTCTTCTCACATGCCTCCCCTCTTCTCACAACCCTCCCATCCCCTCTTCTCACACCCCTCCTCTCCCCTCTTCCTACTCCCCTCCCCTCTTCTCACACCCCAACCCTGTCCTCTTCTCACTCCCCTCCCCTCCTCTCACACCCCACTCCTCCCCTCTTCTCACACCCCTCCCTTCTCACACCCTCCCCTCCACTCTTCTCACATCCATCCCCTCCCCTCTTCTCACTCCCATCCCCTCCCCTCTTCTCACGTACCAGCCCTCCCCTCTTCTCACTACTCTCCCCTCCCCTCTTCTCACTCCCCTCCCCTCCCCTCTTCGCACTCCCCTCCCCTCTTCTCACTCCCCTCCCCTCACTCCCCTTCCCTCTTCTCACTCCCCTCCACTCTTCTCATACCCTACCCCTCCCCTCTTCTCACTCCACTCCCCTGCCCTCCCCTCTTCTCACACCCCTCACCTCCACTCTTCTCACACCCTTCCCCTCCCCTCTTCACACACCCATCCCCTCCCCTATTCTCACTCCCCTCACCTCTTCTCACTCCCCTCCCCTCTTCTCACACCCCTCCCCTCTTCTCACATCCCACCCCTCTTCTGACACCCCTCCCCTCTTCTCACACACATCCCCTCCCCTCTTCTCACACCGCGCACCTCCTGTCTTCTCACACCCCTCCCCTCCCCTCTTCTCACACCCCACCCCTCCCCTCTTCTCACTCCCCTCCCCTCTTCTCACTCCCCGCCCCTCTCCTCTTCTCACTCCCCTCACCTCCCCTCCTCTCACACCCCTCACCTCCCCTGTTCTCACACCCGTCCCCTCTTCTAATACCACTCCCGTCTTCTCACACCCCTCCCCTCCCAGTCATCCCCTCCCCTCTTCTCACACCCATCCCCTCCCCTCTTCTCACTCCCCTCCCCTCCCCGCTTCTCACACTCCTCCCCTCTTCTCACACCCTTCCCCTCTTCTCACACCCATCCCCACTTCTCAAACCTCTCCCATTCCCTCTTCTCATACCCCTCTTCTCACACCCATCCCCTCCCCTCTTCTCACTCCCCTCCCCTCTTCTCACACCCTCCCCTCCACTCTTCTCATACCCATCCCCACCCCTCTCCCCACTCCCCTCCCCTCTTCTCACTCCCCTTCCCTCTTGTCACACCCCAACCCTCCCCTCTTCTCACACCCCTCCCCTCTTCTCATACTCCTCCCCTCTTCTCACTCCCCTTCCCTCTTGTCACACCCCAACCCTCCCCTCTTCTCACACCCCTCCCCTCTTCTCATACTCCTCCCCTCTTCTCACTCCCCTCCCCACCCTCCCTCTTCTCACTCCCCTCCCCTCCCCACTTCTCACACCCCTCCCCTCTTCTCACACTCCTTCCCTCCACTCACACCCCTCCCCTCTTCTCACATCCCCTCCCATTCCACCTTCTCCCACCCCTCCCCTTCCCTCTTCTCACTCCCCTCCCCTCCTCTTCTCACTCCCCTCCCCTATTGTCACACCCCTCCCCTCTTCTCACCCCCTTCCCCTCCCCTCTTCTCAAACCCCTCCCCTCCTCACTCCCCTCCCCTCGTCTCACACGCCACCCCTCTTCTCACTCCCCTCCCCTCCTCTTTCACTCCACCCCTCCCCTCTTCTCACACCCATCCCCTCCCCTCTTCTCACTCCCCTCCCCTCCCCTCCCCACTTCTCACACCCCTCCCTTCCCCTATTGTCGTACACCTCCCCTCTTCTCACACCCCTCCCCTCCCCTCTACTCACACCCATCCCATCCTTTCTCACACCCCACCCCTTCACTCTTCTCACTCCCCTACCCTCCCCTCTTCTCACATCCCTCCCCTCCCCTCTACTCACACCTCTCCCCTCTTCTCACTCCCCTCCCCTCCCCACTACTCACACCCCTCCCATCCCCTATTGTCACACCCTTCCCCTCTTCTCACACTTCTCCCCTCCACTCACACCCCTCCCCTCTTCTCACATCCCCTCCCATTCCACCTTCTCACACCCCTCCCCTTCCCTCTTCTCACTCCCCTCCCCTCCTCTTCTCACTCCCCTCCCCTCTTCTCACACCCCTCCCCTCCCCTATTGTCTCACCCCTCCCCTCCCCTCTTCTCACCCCTTCCCCTCCCCTCTTCTCAAGCCCCTCCCCTCCTCACTCCCCTCCCCTCTTCTCACATGCCACCCCTCTTCTCACTCCCATCCCATCCTCTTTCACCCCACCCCTCCCCTCTTCTCACACCCTTCCCCTCCCCTCTTCTCACTTCCCTCCCCTATTCTCAAACCCCTCCCCTCTGCTTACACCCTTCCCCTCCCCTCTACTCACTCCCCTCCCCCCTTCTCACACCCCTCCCCTCTTCTCACACCCACCCCCTCCCCTCTTCTCACTCCCCTCCCCTCTTCTCGCACCCATCCCCTCCCCTCTGCTCACACCCTTCCCCTCCCCTCTACTCAATCCCCTCCCCTCTTCTCACACCCCACCCCTGCCCTCTTCTCACTCCCCTCCCCTCCCCCCTTCTCACACCCGTCCCTCTTCTCACACACCTCCCCTCCACTCTTCTCTCACCCATCCCCTCCCCTCTTCTCACACCCATCCCCTCCCCTCTTCTCACTCCCCTCCCCTCTTCTCATACCCCACCCCTGCTCTCCTCTCACTCCCCTCCCCTCTTCTCACACCCCACCCCTGCCCCCTTCTCACTCCCCTCCCCTCACACCCTTTCCCACTTCTCACACCCTTTCACTCACCTCACAACCCTCCCCTCCAACCCCTTACCTCTTCTCACACCCCTCCCCTCCCCTAACCTCTTCTCACACCTCCCCCCTCCACTCTTCTCACACCCCTCCCCTCTTCTCACACCCCTCCCCTTCCATCTTCTCACACCCCTCCCCTCTTCCCACACACTTCCCCTCCACTCTTCTCACACACTTCCCCTCCCCTCTTCTCACACCCCTCCCCTCCCCTCTTCCCACACACATCCCCTCCTCTCTTCTCACACCCCTCCCCTCTTCTCACATCCCTCCCCTCTTCTCACACCCTTCCCCTCCCCTCTTCTCACTTCCCTCCCCCATTCTCAAACCCCTCCCCTCTGCTTACACCCTTCCCCTCCCCTCTACTCACTCCCCTCCCCTCTTCTCACACCATCCCCTCTTCTCACACACCTCCCCTCCCCTCTTCTCACACCCATCCCCTCCCCCTTCTCACTCCCATCCCCTCTTCTCGCACCCCTCCCCTCCCCACTGCTCACACCTTTCCCCTCCCCTCTACTCACTCCCCTCCCCTCTTCTCACACCCCAACCCTCCCCTCTTCTCACTCCCCTCCCCTCTCCCCTTCTCACACCCGTCCCTCTTCTCACACACCTCCCCTCCACTCTTCTCTCACCCATCCCCTCCCCTTTTCTCACACCCCTCCCCTCCCCTCTTCTCACACCCCTCGGCTCCCCTTTTCTCACACCTCTCCCCACTTCTCACACCCTTTCACTCCTCTCACACCCCTCCCCTCAAAACCCTCCCCTCTTCTCACACTCCTCCCCTCCCCTATTCTCACACCTCTCCCCTCCACTCTTCTCACACCCCTCCCCTCCACTCTTCTCACACCCATCCCCTCCCCTCTTCTCACACCCCTCCCCTCCCCTTCCGTCTTCTCACAGCCCTCTCCTCCCCTCTTCTCACACCCCTCACCTCCCCTCTTCTCAAACCCCTCCCGTCCCGTCTTCTCACACCCCTCCCCTCCCCTCTTCTCACACCTCTCCCCTCCTCTCTTCTCATACCCCTCCCCTGCACTCTTCTCACACCCATCCCCTCCCCTCTTCTCACACTCATCCCCTCCCCTCTTCTCAAACCCTCCCCTCCCCTTCCGTCTTCTCACATCCCTCCCCACCCTCTTCTCACACCTCTCCCCTCCCCTCTTCTCACACTCATCCCCTCCCCTCTTCTCACACGCCTCCCGTCCCCTTCCGTCTTCTCACAGCCCTCTCCTCCCCTCTTCTCACACCCCTCACCTCCCCTCTTCTCAAACCCCTCCCGTCCCCTCTTCTCACACCCCTCCTCTCCACTCTTCTCACTCCCATCCCGCCCTCTTCTCACACCCCACCCCTCCCCCTTCTCACTCCCCTCGCCTCACAGCCCTCCCCTCCCCTCACACCCCTCCCCTCCCCTTCTCACTCCCCTCCCTTCCACTCTTCTCACACCTTTCCCCTCCTCTCACTCCCCTCCCCTCTTCTCACTCCCCTCCCCTCTTCTCATACTCCACCCCTGCCCTCTTCTCACTCCCCTCCCCTCTTCTCACACCCCACCCCTGCCCTCTTCTCACTCCCCTCCCCTCTTCTCACATCCCTCCCCACTTCTGACACCCTTTCACTCACCTCACAACCCTCCCCTCCAACCCCTCACCTCTTCTCACACCCCTCCCCTCCCCTAACCACTTCTCACATCTCTCCCCTCCACTCTTCTCACACCCCCACCCTCTTCTCACACCCCTCCCCTCCCCTAACCACTTCTCACATCTCTCCCCTCCACTCTTCTCACACCCCTCCCCTCTTCTCACACCCCTCCCCTCCCCTCTTCTCACTCCCCTCCCCTCCCCTCTTCTCACTCCCCTTCCCTATTCTCACACTCCTCTCCTCCCCTCTGCTCACACCCTTCCATTCCCCTCTTCTCACTCCCCTCCCCTCTTCTCACACCCCTACCCTCCCCTCTTCTCACATCTCTCCCCTCTTCTCACACCCCTCCTATCCCATCTTCTCACACCCCTCCCCTCCCCTCTTCCTACTCCCCTCCCCTCTTCTCACACCCCTCCACTCCCCTCTGCTCACACCCTTCCCCTCCCCTCTTCTCACTTCCCTCCCCTATTCTCAAACCCCTCCCCTCTGCTCACACCCTTCCCCTCCCCTCTACTCACTCCCCTCCCCTCTTCTCACACCCCACCCCTCCCCTCCCCCCTTCTCACACCCATCCCCTCTTCTCACACACCTCCCCTCCACTCTTCTCTCACCCATCCCCTACCCTCTTCTCACACCCATCCCCTCCCCACTTCTCACACTCATCCCCTCCCCTCTTCTCACACCCCTCCCGTCCCCTTCCGTCTTCTCACACCCCTCACCTCCCCTCTTCTCAAACCCCTCCCGTCCCCTCTTCTCACACCCCTCCCCTCCACTCTTCTCACTCCCATCCCCCCCCTCTTCTCACACCCCTCCCCTCCCCTTCTCACTCCCCTCGCCTCACAGCCCTCCCCTCCCCTCACACCCCTCCCCTCCCCCCTTCTCACACCCCTCCCCTCCCCTTCTCACTCCCCTCCCTTCCACTCTTCTCACACCCTTCCTCTCCTCTCACTCCCCTCCCCTTTTCTCACTCCCCTCCCCTCTTCTATACCCCACCCCTGCCCTCTTCTCACTCCCCTCCCCTCTTCTCACACCCCACCCCTGCCCTCTTCTCACTCCCCTCCCCTCTTCTCACACCCCTCCCCACTTCTCACACCCTTTCACTCACCTCACAACCCTCGCCTCCAACCCCTCACCACTTCTCACACCCCTCTCCTCCCCTAACCACTTCTCACACCTCCCCCCTCCTCTCTTCTCACACCCCTCCCCTCTTCTCACACCCCTCCCCTCCCCTTCCATCTTCTCACACCCCTCCCCTCTTCCCACACACTTCCCCTCCACTCTTCTCACACCCTTCCCCTCCCCTCTTCTCACACCACTCCCCTCCCCCACACACTTCCCCTCCTCTCTTCTCACACCCCTCTCCTCCCCTCTTCTCACATCCCTCCCCTCTTCTCACACCCCTCCTATCCCATCTTCTCACACCCCTCCCCTCCCCTCTTCCTACTCCCCTCCCCTCTTCTCACACCCCTCCCCTCTCCTCTGCTCACACCCTTCCCCTCTCCTCTTCTCACTTCCCTCCCCTATTCTCAAACCCCTCCCCTCTGCTCACATCCTTCCCCTCCCCTCTACTCACTCCCCTCCCCTCTTCTCACACCCCACCCCTCCCCTCCCCCTTCTCTCACCCATCCCCTCCCCTCTTCTCACACCCATCCCCTCCCCTCTTCTCAATCCCCTCCCCTCTTCTCGCATCCCTCCCCTCCCTTCTGCTCACACCTTTCCCCACCCCTCTACTCACTCCCCTCCCCTCTTCTCACACCCCACCCCTCCCCTCTTCTCACTCCCCTCCCCTCCCCCCTTCTCACACCCGTCCCTCTTCTCACACACCTCCCCTCCACTCTTCTCTCGCCCATCCCCTCCCCTTTTCTCACACCCCTCCCCTCCCATCTTCTCACACCCCTCGGCTCCCCTCATCTCACACCTCTCCCCACTTCTCACACCCTTTCACTCCTCTCACACCCCTCCCCTCAAAACCCTCCCCTCTTCTCACACTCCTCCCCTCCCCTATTCTCACACCTCTCCCCTCTACTCTTCTCACACCCCTCCCCTCCACTCTTCTCACACCCATCCCCTCCCCTCTTTTCACACTCATCCCCTCCCCTCTTCTCACACCCCTCCCCTCCCCTTCGGTCTTCTCACAGCCCTCTCCTCCCCTCTTCTCACACCCCTCACCTCCCCTCTTCTCAAACCCCTCCCGTCCCGTCTTCTCACACCCCTCCCCTCCCCTACCCTCTTCTCACACCTCTCCCCTCCTCTCTTCACTTACCCCTCCCCTGCACTCTTCTCACACCCATCCCCTCCCCTCTTCTCACACTCATCCCCTCCCCTCTTCTCAAACCCTCCCCTCCCCTTCCGTCTTCTCACATCCCTCCCCACCCTCTTCTCACACCTCTCCCCTCCCCTCTTCTCACACGCCTCCCGTCCCCTTCCGTCTTCTCACAGCCCTCTCCTCCCCTCTTCTCACACCCCTCACCTCCCCTCTTCTCAAACCCCTCCCGTCCCCTCTTCTCACACCCCTCCTCTCCACTCTTCTCACTCCCATCCCGCCCTCTTCTCACACCCCACCCCTCCCCCTTCTCACTCCCCTCGCCTCACACCCCTCCCCTCCCCCCCTCACACCCCTCCCCTCCCCTTCTCACTCCCCTCCCTTCCACTCTTCTCACACCTTTCCCCTCCTCTCACTCCCCTCCCCTCTTCTCACTCCCCTCCCCTCTTCTCACACCCCACCCCTGCCCTCTTCTCACTCCCCTCCCCTCTTCTCACACCCCTCCCCACTTCTGACACCCTTTCACTCACCTCACAACCCTCCCCTCCAACCCCTCACCTCTTCTCACACCCCTCCCCTCCCCTAACCACTTCTCACATCTCTCCCCTCCACTCTTCTCACACCCCTCCCCTCTTCTCACACCCCTCCCCTCCCCTCTTCTCACTCCCCTCCCCTCCCCTCTTCTCACTCCCCTTCCCTATTCTCACACTCCTCTCCTCCCCTCTGCTCACACCCTTCCATTCCCCTCTTCTCACTCCCCTCCCCTCTTCTCACACCCCTACCCTCCCCTCTTCTCACACCCCTCCTATCCCATCTTCTCACACCCCTCCCCTCCCCTCTTCCTACTCCCCTCCCCTCTTCTCACACCCCTCCCCTCCCCTCTGCTCACACCCTTCCGCTCCCCTCTTCTCACTTCCCTCCCCTATTCTCAAACCCCTCCCCTCTGCTCACACCCTTCCCCTCCCCTCTACTCACTCCCCTCCCCTCTTCTCACACCCCACCCCTCCCCTCCCCCCTTCTCACACCCATCCCCTCTTCTCACACACCTCCCCTCCACTCTTCTCTCACCCATCCCCTACCCTCTTCTCACACCCATCCCCTCCCCACTTCTCACACTCATCCCCTCCCCTCTTCTCAAACCCCTCCCGTCCCCTCTTCTCACACCCCTCCCCTCCACTCTTCTCACTCCCATCCCCCCCTCTTCTCACACCCCTCCCCTCCCCCTTCTCACTCCCCTCGCCTCACAGCCCTCCCCTCCCCTCACACCCCTCCCCCCTTCTCACACCCCTCCCCTCCCCTTCTCACTCCCCTCCCTTCCACTCTTCTCACACCCTTCCCCTCCTCTCACTCCCCTCCCCTCTTCTCACTCCCCTCCCCTCTTCTATACCCCACCCCTGCCCTCTTCTCACTCCCCTCCCCTCTTCTCACACCCCACCCCTGCCCTCTTCTCACTCCCCTCCCCTCTTCTCACACCCCTCCCCACTTCTCACACCCTTTCACTCACCTCACAACCCTCGCCTCCAACCCCTCACCACTTCTCACACCCCTCCCCTCCCCTAACCACTTCTCACACCTCTCCCCTCCTCTCTTCTCACACCCCTCCCCTCTTCTCACACCCCTCCCCTCCCCTTCCATCTTCTCACAACCCTCCCCTCTTCCCACACACTTCCCCTCCACTCTTCTCACACCCTTCCCCTCCCCTCTTCTCACACCCCTCCCCTCCCCCACACACTTCCCCTCCTCTCTTCTCACACCCCTCTCCTCCCCTCTTCTCACATCCCTCCCCTCTTCTCACACCCCTCCTATCCCATCTTCTCACACCCCTCCCCTCCCCTCTTCCTACTCCCCTCCCCTCTTCTCACACCCCTCCACTCCCCTCTGCTCACACCCTTCCCCTCTCCTCTTCTCACTTCCCTCCCCTATTCTCAAACCCCTCCCCTCTGCTCACACCCTTCCCCTCCCCTCTACTCACTCCCCTCCCCTCTTCTCACACCCCACCCCTCCCCTCCCCCCTTCTCACACCCATCCCCTCTTCTCACACACCACCCCTCCACTCTTCTCTCACCCATCCCCTCCCCTCTTCTCACACCCATCCCCTCCCCTCTTCTCAATCCCCTCCCCTCTTCTCGCATCCCTCCCCTCCCTTCTGCTCACACCTTTCCCCACCCCTCTACTCACTCCCCTCCCCTCTTCTCACACCCCACCCCTCCCCTCTTCTCACTCCCCTCCCCTCCCCCCTTCTCACACCCGTCCCTCTTCTCACACACCTCCCCTCCACTCTTCTCTCGCCCATCCCCTCCCCTTTTCTCACACCCCTCCCCTCCCATCTTCTCACACCCCTCGGCTCCCCTCATCTCACACCCCTCCCCACTTCTCACACCCTTTCACTCCCCTCACACCCCTCCCCTCCCCTCAAATCCCTCCCCTCTTCTCACACCCCTCCCCTCCCCTATTCACACACCTCTCCCCTCCACTCTTCTCACACCCCTCCCCTCCACTCTTCTCACAGCCATCCCCTCCCCTCTTTTCACACTCATCCCCTCCCCTCTTCTCACACCCCTCCCCTCCCGTCTTCTCACAGCCCTCTCTTCCCCTCTTCTCACACCCCTCACCTCCCCTCTTCTCAAACCCCTCCCGTCCCCTCTTCTCACACCAGTCCCCTCTTCTCACACCCATCCCCTCTTCTCACACCACTCCCTTCTCACACGCCTCCCCTCTTCTCACACCCCTCCCCTCCTCTCACAACCCTCCCCTCACCTTTTCTCACACAGCTCACTTCCCCTCTTCTCACACCCCTCCCCTCCCCCCTCTTCTCACACTCCTCCCCTCCCCCTTCTCACTCCCCTCCCTCCCCTCTTCTCACACCCCTCCCCTCCCCTATTGTCAGACCCCTCCCCTCCCCTCTTCTCACACCCCTCGGCTCCCCTCATCTCACACCCCTCCCCACTTCTCACACCATTTCATTCCCCTCACACCCCTCCCCTCCCCTCAAATCCCTCCCCTCTTCTCACACCCCTCCCCTCCCCTATTCTCACACCTCTCCCCTCCACTCTTCTCACACCCCTCCCCTCCACTCTTCTCACACCCATCCCCTCCCCTCTTTTCACACTCATCCCCTCCCCTCTTCTCACACCCCTCCCCTCCCCTTCCGTCTTCTCACAGCCCTCTCCTCCCCTCTTCTCACACCCCTCACCTCCCCTCTTCTCAAACCCCTCCCGTCCCCTCTTCTCACACCCCTCCCCTCTTCTCAGTCCTCTCCCCTCTTCTCACTACCCTTCCCTCTTCTCACACCCCTCCCCTCTTCTCACACCAGTCCCCTCTTCTCACACCAGTCCCCTCTTCTCACACCACTCCCTTCTCACACCCCTCCCCTCTTCTCACACCCCTCCCCTCCTCTCACACCCCTCCCCTCACCTTTTCTCACACAGCTCACTTCCCCTCTTCTCTCACCACTCCCCTCCCCCCTCTTCTCACACTCCTCCCCTCCCCTTCTCACTCCCCTCCCTCCCCTCTTCTCACACCCCTCCCCTCCCCTATTGTCACACCCCTCCCCACCACTCTTCTCACACCCCTCCCCTCCTCTCACTCCCCTCCTCTTCTCATACCCCACCCCTGCCCTCTTCTCATTCCCCTCCCCTCTTCTCACACCCCACCCCTCACCTCTTCTAACTCTCCTCCCCTCCTCTCACACCCTTCTTCTCCCCTCTTCTCACACCCCTCACCTCCCCTCCTCTCAAACCCCTCCCGTCCCCTCTTCTCACACCCCTCCCCTCCACTCTTCTCACTCCCATCCCCTCCTCTCCCCTCTCCGCACACCCCTCCCCACCTCTTCTCACACCCCTCCCCTCCCCCTTCTCACTCCCCTCGCCTCACACCCCTCCCCTCTTCTCAAACAGCTCCACTCCCCCCTTCTCACACGCCTCCCCTCCCCTTCTCACTCCCCTCCCCTCCACTCTTCTCACACCCTTCCCCTCCTCTCACTCCCCTCCCCTCTTCTCACTCCCCTCCCCTCTTCTCATACCCCACCCCTGCCCTCTTCTCACTCTCCTCCCCTCTTCTCACACCCCACCCCCGCCCTCTTCTCACTCCCCTCCCCTCTTCTCACACCCCTCCCCACTTCTCACACCCTTTCACTCACCTCACAACCCTCCCCTCCAACCCCTCCTCTCTTCTCACACCCCTACCCTCCCCTCTTCTCACACCCCTCCTATCCCCTCTTCTCACACCCCTCCCCTCCCCTAACCTCTTCTCACACCTCTCCCCTCCACTCTTCTCACACCCCTCCCCTCTTCTCACACCCCCCCCTCTTCCCACACACTTCCCCTCTCCTCCTCACACCCTTCCCCTCCCCTCTTCTCACACCCCTCCCCTCTTCTCACAGCCCTCCCCTCCCCTCTTCCCACACACTTCCCCTCCTCTCTTCTCACGCCCCTACCCTCCCCTCTTCTCACATCCCTCCCCTCTTCTCACACCCCTCCTATCCCCTCTTCTCACACCCCTCCCCTCCCCTCTTCCTACTCCCCTCCCCTCTTCTCACACCCCTCCCCTCCCCTCTGCTCACACCCTTCCCCTCCCCTCTTCTCACTTCCCTCCCCTATTCTCACTTCCCTCCCCTATTCTCTAACCCCTCCCCTCTGCTCACACCCTTCCCCTCCCCTCTACTCACACCCCTCCCCTCTTCTCACACCCCACCCCTCCCCTCCCCCCTTCTCACACCCATCCCCTCTTCTCACACATCTCCCCTCCACTCTTCTCTCACCCATCCCCTCCCCTCTTCTCACACCCATCCCGTCCCCTCTTCTCACTCCCCTCCCCTCTGCTCACACCTTTCCCCTCCCCTCTACTCACTCCCCTCCCCTCTTCTCACACCCCACCCCTCCCCTCTTCTCACTCCCCTCCCCTCCCCGCTTCTCACACCCGTCTCTCTTCTCACACACCTCCCCTCCACTCTTCTCTCACCCATCCCCTCCCCTTTTCTCACACCCCTCCCCTCCCCTCTTCTCACACCCCTCGGCTCCACTCTTCTCACACCCCTCCCCACTTCTCACACCCTTTCACTCCCCTCACACCCGTCCCCTCCCCTCAAACCCCTCCCCTCTTCTCACACCCCTCCCCTCCCCTACCCTCTTCTCACACCTCTCCCCTCCACTCTTCTCACACCCCTCCACTCCACTCTTCTCACACCCATCCCCTCCCCTCTTCTCACACTCATCTCCTACCCTCTTCTCACACCCCTCCCCTCCCCTTCCGTCTTCTCACAGCCCTCTCCTCCCCTCTTCTCACACCCCTCACCTCCCCTCTTCTCACACCCATCCCCTCCCCTCTTCTCACTCCCCTCCCCTCCCCTCACCGCCCCCTTCTCACACCCCATCCCTCCCCTCTTCTCACTCCCCTCCCCTCCCTTCCCCTCTTCTCACACCCCACCCCTCCCCTCTTCACACTCCCCTCCCCTCCTCTCACACCCCTCCCCTCTTCTCACACACCCCTTCTCACACACCACCCCTCCCCTCTTCTCACTCCCCTCCCCTCCCCTCTTTTCACTCCCCTTCCCTATTCTCACACTCCTCCCCTCCCCTCTGCTCACACCCTTCCATTCCCCTCTTCTCACTCCCCTCCCCTCTTCTCACACCCCACACCTCCCCTCTTCTCACACCCCTCCCCTCCCCTCTTCTCACTCCCCTCCCATCCTCTCACACCCCACCCCTCCCCTCTTCTCACACACCTCCGCTCCTCTCTTCTCACACCCCTCCCCTCTTCTCACACACCCCTTCTCACACACCACCCCTCCCCTCTTCCCACATCCCTCCCATCCCCTCTCCTCACACCCCTTCCCTCTTCTCACTCCCCATCCCTCGTCTCACGCCCCTCCCCTCCCCTCTTCTCACACCCCTCCCTTCCCCTATTCTCACAACCCTCCCCTCCCCTATTGTCACACACCTCCCCTCCCCTCTTCTCACTCCCCTCCCTTCTCACACCCCACCCCTGCCCTCTTCTCACTCCCCTCCCCTCACACCCCACCCCTCCCCTCTTCTCACATCCCTCCCGTCCCCTCTTCTCACACCCTTACCGTCCCCTCTTCCCACACCCCTCGGCTCCCCTCTTCTCACACCCCTCCCCAGTCCCCTCCCCTCAAACCCCTCCCCTCTGCTCACACCCTTCCCCTCCCCTCTACACACTCCCCTCCCCTCTTCTCACACCCCACCCCTCCCCTCCCCCCTTCTCAAACCCATCCCCTCTTCTCACACACCTCCCCTCCACTCTTCTCTCGCCCATCCCCTCCCCTCTTCTCACTCCCCTCCCCTCTTCTCGCACCCCTCCCCTCCCCTCTACTCACACCTTTCCCCTCCCCTCTACTCACTCCCCTCCCCTCTTCTCACACCCCAACCCTCCCCTCTTCTCACTCCCCTCCCCTCCCCCCTTCTCACACCCGTCCCTCTTCTCACACACCTCCCCTCCACTCTTCTCTCACCCATCCCCTCCCCTTTTCTCACACCCCTCCCCTCCCATCTTCTCACACCCCTCAGCTCCCCTCTTCTCACACCCCTCACCACCTCTCACACACTTTCACTCCCCTCACACCCCTCCCCTCTTCTCACACCCCTCCCCTATTCTCACACCTCTCCCCTCCACTCTTCTCACACTCCTCCCCTCCACTCTTCTCACACCCATCCCCTCCCCTCTTTTCACACTCATCCCCTCCCCTCTTCTCACACCCCTCCCCTCCCCTTCCGGCTTCTCACAGCCCTCTCCTCCCCTCTTCTCACACCCCTCACCTGCCCTCTTCTCACACCCATCCCCTCCCCTCTTCTCACTCCCCTCCCCTCACCGCCCCCTTCTCACACCCCATCCCTCCCCTCTTCTCACTCCCCTCCCCTCCCTTCCCCTCTTCTCACAACCCAACCCTCCCCTCTTCACACTCCCCTCCCCTCCTCTCACACCCCTCCCCTCTTCTCACACACCCCTTCTCACACACCACCCCTCCCCTCTTCTCACTCCCCTCCCCTCCCCACTTCTTACTCCCCTTCCCTATTCTCACACTCCTCCCCTCCCCTCTGCTCACACACTTCCATTCCCTTCTTCACACTCCCCTCCTCTCTTCTCAGACCCCACACCTCCGCTCTTCTCATTCCCCTCCCCTCTTCTCACACTCCTCCCCTCCCCTCCCCTCTTCTCACACCTCTCCCCTCCTCTCTTCTCACACCCCTCCCCTCCACTCTTCTCACACACATCCCCTCCCCTCTTCTCACACCCCTCCTCTCCCCTTCCGTCTTCTCACACCCCTCCTACCCTACCCTCTTCTCACACCCCTCCCCTCCACTCTTCTCACACCCATCCCCTCCCCTCTTCTCACACCCCTTGCCCCCCCTTCCGTCTTCTCACAGCCCTCTCCGCCCCTCTTCTCACACCCACCTCCCCTCTTCTCAAACCCCTCCCGTCCCCTCTTCTCACACCCCTCCCCTCCACTCTTCTCACTCCCATCCCCTCCCCCTTCTCACTCCCCTCGCCTCACACCCTTCCCCTCCCCTCTTCTCACACCCTCCCCTCCCCCATTCTCACACCCCTCCCCTCCCCTTCTCACTCCCCTCCCTTCCACTCTTCTCACACCCACCCCCTCCTCTCACTCCCCTCCCCTCTTCTCACTCTCCTCCCCTCTTCTCATACCCCACCCCTGCCCTCTTCTCACACCCCACCCCTCTTCTCACACCCCTCCCCACTTCTCACACCCTTTCACTCACCTCACAAGCCTCCCCTCCAACCCCTCACCTCTTCTCACACCCCTCCCCTCCCCTAACCTCTTCTCACACCTCTCCCCTCACACCCGTCCCTCTTCTCACACCCCTCCCCTCTCCTTCCATCTTCTCACACCCCTCCCCTCCCCTCTTCTCACACCCCTCCCATCCCCTCTTCTCACACCCCTCCCCTCCCCTCTTCCTACTCCCCTCCCCTCTTCTCACAACCCTCCCCTCCCCTCTGCTCACACCTTCCCCTCCCCTCTTCTCACTTCCCTCCCCTATTCTCAAACCCCTCCCCTCTGCTCACACCCTTCCCCTCCCCTCTACTCACTCCCCTCCCCTCTTCTCACACCCCACCCCTCCCCCCTTCACACACCCATCACCTCTTCTCACAC
The DNA here is from genome assembly GCF_037043375.1 of Chiloscyllium plagiosum. Classification (NCBI taxonomy): domain Eukaryota; kingdom Metazoa; phylum Chordata; class Chondrichthyes; order Orectolobiformes; family Hemiscylliidae; genus Chiloscyllium; species Chiloscyllium plagiosum. Next base: position 3,632,816 of record NW_028270169.1, on the reverse strand, counting down.
ACCTCCCCTCCACGCTTCTCTCACCCATCCCCTCCCCCTTCTCACTCCCATCACCTCCCCTCACACCCCTCCCCTCCCCCCCTCACACCCCTCCCCTCCCCTTCTCACTCCCCTCCCTTCCACTCTTCTCACACCCTTCCCCTCCTCTCACTCCCCTCCCCTCCCCGCCTTCTCACACCCGTCCCTCTTCTCACACACCTCCCCTCCATTCTTCTCTCACCCATCCCCTCCCCTTTTCTCACACCCCTCCCCTCCCCTCTTCTCACACCCCTCGGCTCCCCTCTTTTCACACCCCTCCCCACTTCTCACACCCTTTCACTCCCCTCACACCCCTACCCTCAAAACCCTCCCCTCTTCTCACACCCCTCCCCTCCCCTATTCTCACACCTCTCCCCTCCACTCTTCTCACACCCCTCCCCTCCACTCTTCTCACACCCATCCCCTCCCCTCTTTTCACACTCATCCCCTCCCCTCTTCTCACACCCCTCCCCTCCCCTTCCGTCTTCTCACAGCCCTCTCCTCCCCTCTTCTCACACCCCTCACCTCCCCTCTTCTCAAACCACACCCGTCCCGTCTTCTCACACCCCTCCCCTCCCCTACCCTCTTCTCACACCTCTCCCCTCCTCTCTTCTCATACACCTCCCCTGCACTCTTCTCACATCCATCCCCTCCCCTCTTCTCACACTCATCCCCTCCCCTCTTCTCACACCCTCCCCTCCCCTTCCCTCTTCTCACATCCCTCCCCACCCTCTTCTCACACCTCTCCCCTCCTCTCTTCTCACACCCCTCCCCTCCACTCTTCTCTCAACCATCCCCTCCCCTCTTCTCACACTCATCCCCTCCCCTCTTCTCACACCCCTACCGTCCCCTTCCGTCTTCTCACAGCCCTCTCCTCCCCTCTTCTCACACCCCTCCCCTCCCCTTCGGTCTTCTCACAGCCCTCTCCTCCCCTCTTCTCACACCCCTCACCTCCCCTCTTCTCAAACCCCACCCGTCCCGTCTTCTCACACCCCTCCCCTCCCCTACCCTCTTCTCACACCTCTCCCCTCCTCTCTTCTCATACCACTCCCCTGCACTCTTCTCACATCCATCCCCTCCCCTCTTCTCACACTCATCCCCTCCCCTCTTCTCACACCCTCCCCTCCCCTTCCGTCTTCTCAAATCCCTCCCCACCCTCTTCTCACACCTCTCCCCTCCTCTCTTCTCACACCCCTCCCCTCCACTCTTCTCTCACCCATCCCCTCCCCTCTTCTCACACTCATCCCCTCCCCTCTTCTCACACCCCTCCCGTCCCCTTCCGTCTTCTCACAGCCCTCTCCTCCCCTCTTCTCACACCCCTCACCTCCCCTCTTCTCAAACCCCTCCCGTCCCCTCTTCTCACACCCCTCCTCTCCACTCTTCTCACTCCCATCCCCCCCTCTTCTCACACCCCTCCCCTCCCCCTTCTCACTCCCCTCCCCTCCCCTCACACCCCTCCCCTCCCCTTCTCACTCCCCTCCCTTCCACTCTTCTCACACCCTTCCCCTCCTCTCACTCCCCTCCCCTCTTCTCACTCCCCTCCCCTCTTCTCATACCCCACCCCTGCCCTCTTCTCACTCCCCTCCCCTCTTCTCACACCCCACCCCTGCCCTCTTCTCACTCCCCTCCCCTCTTCTCACACCCCTCCCCACTTCTGACACCCTTTCACTCACCTCACAACCCTCCCCTCCAAACCCTCACCTCTTCTCACACCCCTCCCCTCCCCTAACCACTTCTCACACCTCTCCCCTCCACTCTTCACACCCCTCCCCTCTTCTCACACCCCTCCCCTCCCATCTTCTCACACCCCTCCCCTCTTCCCACACACTTCCCCTCCCCTCTTCTCACACCCTTCCCCTCCCCTCTTCTCACACCCCTCCCCTCTTCCCACACACTTCCCCTCCTCACTTCTCACACCCCTACCCTCCCCTCTTCTCACATCCCTCCCCTCTTCTCACACCCCTCCTATCCCATCTTCTCACACCCCTCCCCTCTTCCTACTCCCCTCCCCTCTTCTCACACCCCTCCACTCCCCTCTGCTCACACCCTTCCGCTCCCCTCTTCTCACTTCCCTCCCCTATTCTCAAACCCCTCCCCTCTGCTCACACCCTTCCCCTCCCCTCTACTCACTCCCCTCCCCTCTTCTCACACCCCACCCCTCCCCTCCCCCCTTCTCACACCCATCCCCTCTTCTCACACACCTCCCCTCCACTCTTCTCTCACCCATCCCCTACCCTCTTCTCACACCCATCCCCTCCCCACTTCTCACACTCATCACCTCCCCTCTTCTCCCACCCCTCCCGTCCCCTTCCATCTTCTCACACCCCTCACCTCCCCTCTTCTCAAACCCCTCCCGTCCCCTCTTCTCACACCCCTCCCCTCCACTCTTCTCACTCCCACCCCCCCTTCTTCTCACACCCCTCCCCTCCCCCTTCTCACTCCCCTCACCTCACACCCCTCCCCTCCCCTCACACCCCTCCCCTCCCCCCTTCTCACACCCCTCCCCTCCCCTTCTCACTCCCCTCCCTTCCACTCTTCTCACACCCATCCCCTCCTCTCACTCCCCTCCCCTCTTCTCACTCCCCTCCCCTCTTCTCATACCCCACCCCTGCCCTCTTCTCACTCCCCTCCCCTCTTCTCACACCCCACCCCTGCTGTCTTCTCACTCCCCTCCCCTCTTCTCACACCCCTCCCCACTTCTCACACCCTTTCACTCACCTCACAACCCTCGCCTCCAACCCCTCACCACTTCTCACACCCCTCCCCTCCCCTAACCACTTCTCACACCTCTCCCCTCCACTCTTCTCACACCCCTCCCCTCTTCTCACACCCCTCCCCTCCCCTTCCATCTTCTCACACCCCTCCCCTCTTCCCACACACTTCCCCTCCACTCTTCTCACACCCTTCCCCTCCCCTCTTCTCACACCCCTCCCCTCCCCTCTTCCCACACACTTCCCCTCCTCTCTTCTCACACCCCTCTCCTCCCCTCACACCCCTATCCCCTCTTCTCACACCCCTCCCCTCCCCTCTTCCTACTCCCCTCCCCTCTTCTTACACCCCTCCCCTCTCCTCTGCTCACACCCTTCCCCTCCCCTCTTCTCACTTCCCTCCCCTATTCTCAAACCCCTCCCCTCTGCTCACACCCTTCCCCTCCCCTCTCCTCACTCCCCTCCCCTCTTCTCACACCCCACCCCTCCCCTCCCCCCTTCTCACACCCATCCCCTCTTCTCACACACCTCCCCTCCACTCTTCTCTCACCCATCCCCTCCCCTCTTCTCACACCCATCCCCTCCCCTCTTCTCACTCCCCTCCCCTCTTCTCGCATCCCTCCCCTCCCCTCTGCTCACACCTTTCCCCTCCCCTCTACTCACTCCCCTCCCCTCTTCTCACACCCCACCCCTCCCCTCTTCTCACTCCCCTCCCCTCCCCCCTTCTCACACCCGTCCCTCTTCTCACACACCTCCCCTCCACTCTTCTCTCACCCATCCCCTCCCCTTTTCTCACACCCCTCCCCTCCCCTCTTCTCACACCCCTCGGCTCCCCTCATCTCACATCCCTCCCCACTTCTCACACCCTTTCACTCCCCTCACACCCCTCCCCTCCCCTCAAATCCCTCCCCTCTTCTCACACCCCTCCCCTCCACTCTTCTCACACCATCCCCTCCCCTCTTTTCACACTCATCCCCTCCCCTCTTCTCACACCCCTCCCGTCCCCTTCCGTCTTCTCACAGCCCTCTCCTCCCCTCTTCTCACACCCCTCACCTCCCCTCTTCTCAAACCCCTCCCGTCCCCTCTTCTCACACCCCTCGCCTGCCCTCTTCTCACTCCTCTCCCCTCTTCTCACTACCCTTCCCTCTTCTCACACCCCTCCCCTCTTCTCACACCAGTCCCCTCTTCTCACACCCATCCCCTCTTCTCACACCACTCCCTTCTCACACCCCTCCCCTCTTCTCACACCCCTCCCATCCTCTCACACCCCTCCCCTCACCTTTTCTCACACAGCTCACTTCCCCTCTTCTCACACCCCTCCCCTCCCCTCTTCTCACACTCCTCCCCTCCCCCTTCTCACTCCCCTCCCTCCCCTCTTCTCACACCCTCCCCTCCCCTATTGTCACACCACTCCCCACCACTCTTCTCACACCCCTCCCCTCCTCTCACTCCCCTCCTCTTCTCATACCCCACCCCTGCCCTCTTCTCATTCCCCTCCCCTCTTCTCACACCCCACCCCTCACCTCTTCTAACTCCCCTCCCCTCCTCTCACACCCTTCTCCTCCCCTCTTCTCACACCCCTCACCTCCCCTCTTCTCAAACCCCTCCCGTCCCCTCTTCTCACACCCCTCCCCTCCACTCTTCTGACTCCCATCCCCTCCCTTCCCCTCTCCGCACACCCCTCCCCCCCTCTTCTCACACCCCTCCCCTCCCCCTTCTCACTCCCCTCGCCTCACACCCCTCCCCTCTTCTCAAACAGCTCCTGTCCCCCCTTCTCACACGCCTCCCCTCCCCTTCTCACGCCCCTCCCCTCCACTCTTCTCACACCCTTCCCCTCCTCTCACTCCCCTCCCCTCTTCTCACTCCCCTCCCCTCTTCTCATACCCCACCCCGGCCCTCTTCTCACTCTCCTCCCCACTTCTCACACCCCACCCCCGCCCTCTTCTCACTCCCCTCCCCTCTTCTCACACCCCTCCCCACTTCTCACACCCTTTCACTCACCTCACAACCCTCCCCTCCAACCCCTCACCTCTTCTCACACCCCTTCCCTCCCCTAACCTCTTCTCACACCTCTCCCCTCCACTCTTCTCACACCCCTCCCCTCTTCTCACACACTTCCCCTCCCCTCCTCACACCCTTCCCCTCCCCTCTTCTCACACCCCTCCCCTCTTCTCACAGCCCTCCCCTCCCCTCTTCCCACACACTTCCCCTCCTCTCTTCTCACACCCCTACCCTCCCCTCTTCTCACATCCCTCCCCTCTTCTCACACCCCTCCTATCCCCTCTTCTCACACCCCTCCCCTCCCCTCTTCCTACTCCCCTCCCCTCTTCCTACTCCCCTCCCCTCTTCTCAAACCCCTCCCCTCTGCTCACACCCTTCCCCTCCCCTCTTCTCACTTCCCTCCCCTATTCTCACTTCCCTCCCCTATTCTCAAACCCCTCCCCTCTGCTCACACCCTTCCCCTCCCCTCTACTCACACCCCTCCCCTCTTCTCACACCCCACCCCTCCCCTCCCCCCTACTCACACCCATCCCCTCTTCTCACACACCTCCCCTCCACTCTTCTCTCACCCATCCCCACCCCTTTTCTCACACCCATCCACTCCCCTCTTCTCATTCCCCTCCCCTCTGCTCACACCTTTCCCCTCCCCTCTACTCACTCCCCTCCCCTCTTCTCACACCCCACCCCTCCCCTCTTCTCACTCCTCTCCCCTCCCCGCTTCTCACACCCGTCCCTCTTCTCACACACCTCCCCTCCACTCTTCTCTCACCCATCCCCTCCCCTTTTCTCACACCCCTCCCCTCCCCTCTTCTCACACCCCTCGGCTCCCCTCTTCTCACACCCCTCCCCACTTCTCACACCCTTTCACTCCCCTCACACCCGTCCCATCCCCTCAAACCCCTCCCCCCTTCTCACACCCCTCCCCTCCCCTTCCCTCTTCTCACACCTCTCCCCTCCACTCTTCTCACACCCCTCCACTGCACTCTTCTCACACCCATCCCCTCCCTTCTTCTCACACTCATCCCCTCCCCTCTTCTCACACCCCTCCCGTCTTCTCACAGCCCTCTCCTCCCCTCTTCTCACACCCCTCACCTCCCCTCTTCTCACACCCATCCCCTCCCCTCTTCTCACTCCCCTCCCCTCCCCTCACCGCCCCCTTCTCACACCCCACCCCTCCCCTCTTCACACTCCCCTCCCCTCCTCTCACACTCCTCCCCTCTTCTCACACACCCCTTCTCACACACCACCCCTCCCCTCTTCTCACTCCCCTCCCCTCCCCTCTTCTCACTGCCCTTCCCTATTCTCACACTCCTCTCCTCCCCTCTGCTCACACCCTTCCATTCCCCTCTTCTCACTCCCCTCCCCTCTTCTCACAACCCACACCTCCCCTCTTCTCACTCCCCTCCCCACTTCTCACACCCCTCCCCTCCCCTCTTCTCATACCACTCCCCTCCTCTCACACCCCTCCCATCCACTCTTCTCACACCCATCCCCTCCCCATCTCACACCCATCCTCTCCCCTCCCCTCCTCTCACACCCCACCCCTCCCCTCTTCTCACACACCTCCCCTCCTCTCTTCTCACACCCCTCCCCTCTTCTCACTCCCCTTCCCTATTCTCACACTCCTCCCCTCCCCTCTGCTCACACCCTTCCATTCCCTTCTTCTCACTCCCCTCCCCTCTTCTCACACCCCACACCTCCCCTCTTCTCACTCCCCTCCCCTCTTCTCACACCCATCCCCTCCCCATCTCACACCCATCCACTCCCCTCTTCTCACTCCCCTCCCCTCCACTCTTCTCACACCCATCCCCTCCCCTCTTTTCACACTCATCCCCTCCCCTCTTCTCACACCCCTCCCCTCCTCTTCCCTCTTCTCACAGCCCTCTCCTCCCCTCTTCTCACACCCCTCACCTCCCCTCTTCTCAAACCCCTCCCGTCCCCCTCTTCTCACACCCCTCCCCTCCCCTACCCTCTTCTCACAGCTCTCCCCTCCCCTCTTCTCACACCCTCCCCTTCCGTCTTCTCACACCCCTCCCATCCCCTCCCCTCTTCTCACACTCATCCCCTCCCCTCTTCTCACACCCTCCCCTTCCGTCTTCTCACACCCCTCCCCTCCCCTACCCTCTTCTCACACCTCTCCCCTCCTCTCTTCTCACACCCCTCGCCTCCACTCTTCTCACACCCATCCTCTCCCCTCTTCTCACACTCATCCCCTCCCCTCTTCTCACACCCCTCCCCTTCCGTCTTCTCACAGCCCTCTTCTCCCCTCTTCACACCCCTCACCTCCCCTCTTCTCAAACCCCTCCCGTCCCCTCTTCTCACACCCCTCCCCTCCACTCTTCTCACTCCCATCCCCCCCCTCTTCTCACACCCCTCCCCTCCCCCTTCTCACTCCACTCGCCTCACAGCCCTCCCCTCCCCTCACACCCCTCCCCTCCCCCCTTCTCACACCCATCCCCTCCCCTTCTCACTCCCCTCCCTTCCACTCTTCTCACACCCTTCCCCTCCTCTCACTCCCCTCCCCTCTTCTCACTCCCCTCTCCTCTTCTCACACCCCAACCCTCCCCTCTTCTCACTCCCCTCCCCTCCCCCCTTCTCACACCCGTCCCTCTTCTCACACACCTCCCCTCCACTCTTCTCACTCCCACCCCCCCTCTTCTCACACCCCTCCCCTCCCCCTTCTCACTCCCCTCGCCGCACACCCCTCCCCTCCCCACAGACCCCTCCCCTCCCCTTCTCACTCCCCTCCCTTCCACTCTTCTCACACCCTTCCCCTCCTCTCACTCCCCTCCCCTCTTCTCACTCCCCTCCCCTCTTCTCATACCCCACCCCTGCCCTCTTCTCACTTCTCTCCCCTCTTCTCACACCCCACCCCTGCCCTCTTCTCACTCCCCTCCCCTCTTCTCACACCCCTCCCCACTTCTCACACCCTTCCTCTCACCTCACACCCCTCCCCTCCAACCCCTCACCTCTTCTCACACCCCTCCCCTCCCCTAACCTCTTCTCACACCTCTCCCCTCCACTCTTCTCACACCCCTCCACTCTTCTCACACCCCTCCTCTCCCCTTCCACCTTCTCACACCCCTCCCCTCTTCCCACACACTTCCCCTCCACTCTTCTCACACCCTTCCCCTCCCCTCTTCTCACACTCCTCCCCTCCCCTCTTCTCACATCCCTCCCCTCTTCTCACACCCCTCCTATCCCCTCTTCTCACACCCCTCCCCTCTTCCTACTCCCCTCCCCTCTTCTCACACCCCTCCCCTCCCCTCTGCTCACACCCTTCCCCTCCCCTCTTCTCACTTCCCTCCCCTATTCTCAAACCCCTCCCCTCTGCTCACACCCTTCCCCTCCCCTCTACTCACTCCCCTCCCCTCTTCTCACACCCCACCCCTCCCCTCCCCACTTCTCACACCCATCCCCTCTTCTCACACACCTCCGCTCCACTCTTCTCTCACCCATCCCCTCCCCTCTTCTCACACCCATCCCCTCCCCTCTTCTCACTCCCCTCCCCTCTTCTCGCACCCCTCCCCTCCTCTCTGCTCACACCTTTCTCCTCCCCTCTACTCACTCCCCTCCCCTCTTCTCACACCCCACCCCTCCACTCTTCTCACTCCCCTCCCCTTCCCCCTTCTCACACCCGTCCCTCTTCTCACACACCTCCCCTCCACTCTTCTCTCACCCATCCCCTCCCCTTTTCTCACACCCCTCCCCTCCCCTCTTCTCACACCCCTCGGCTCCCCTCTTCTCACACCCCTCCCCTCCACACTTCTCTCACCCATCCCCTCCCCTTTTCTCTCACCCCTCCCCTCCCCTCTTCTCGCACCCGTCAGCTCCCCTCTTCTCACACCCCTCCCCACTTCTCTCATCCTTTCACTCCTCTCACACCCCTCCCCTCCCCTCAAACCCCTCCCCTTTTCTCACACCCCTCCCCTCCACTCTTCTCACACCCATCCCCTCTCCTCTTTTCACACTCATCCCCTCCCCTCTTCTCACACCCCTCCCCTCCCATCTCCTCACAGCCCTCTCCTCCCCTCTTCTCACACCCCTCACCTCCCCTCTTCTCAAACCCCTCCTCTCACTCCCCTTCCCTCTTCTCACACCCCTCCCCTCTTCTCACACCAGTCCCCTCTTCTCACACCCCTCCCCTCTTCTCACACCCCTCCACTTCTCACACCCCTCCCCTCCCCTTTTCTCACACAGCTGACTTCCCCTCTTCTCACACCACTCCCCTCCCCCCCTCTTCTCACACCCCTCCCCCTTCTCACTCCCCTCCCTCCCCTCTTCTCACACCCCTCCCCTCCTCACACTCCCCTCCTCTTCTCATACCCCACCCCTGCCCTCTTCTCATTCCCCTCCCCTCTTCTCACACCCCACCCCTCACCTCTTCTAACTCCCCTCCCCTCCTCTCACACCCTTCTGCTCCCCTCTTCTCACACCCCTCACCTCCCCTCTTCTCAAACCCCTCCCGTCCCCTCTTCTCAAACCCCTCCCGTCCCCTCTTCTCACACCCCTCCCCTCCACTCTTCTCACTCCCATCCCCTCCCCTTTTCTCACACAGCTCCCCTCCCCTCACACCCCTCCGCCCCTCTTCTCACTCCCCTCCCCTCCCCTTCTCACTCCCCTCGCCTCACACCCCTCCCCTCCCCTCTTCTCAAACAGCTCCCCTCCCCCCCTTCTCACACCCCTCCCCTCCCCTTCTCACTCCCCTCCCCTCCACTCTTCTCACACCCTTCCCCTCCTCTCACTCCCCTCTCCTCTTCTCACTCCCCTCCCCTCTTCTCATACCCCAGCCCTGCCTTCTACTCACTCTCCTCCCCTCTTCTCACACCCCACCCCCGCCCTCTTCTCACTCCCCTCCCCTCTTCTCACACTCCTCCCCACTTCTCACACCCTTTCACTCACCTCACACCCGTCCCCTCCCCTCAAACCCCTCCCCTCTTCTCACACCTCTCCCCTCCGCTCTTCTCACACCCCTCCACTCCACTCTTCTCACCCATCCCCTCCCCTCTTCTCACACTCAGCCCCTCCCCTCTTCTCACACCCCTCCCCTCCCCTTCCGTCTTCTCACAGCCCTCTCCTCCCCTCTTCTCACACCCCTCACCTCCCCTCTTCTCAAACCCCTCCCGTCCCCTCTTCTCACACCCCTCACCTCCCCTCTTCTCAAACCCCTCCCCTCCCCTCTTCTCACACCCATCCCCTCCACTCCTCACTCCCATACCCTCCCATTTTCTCACTCCCCTCCCCTCCCCCTTCTCATACCTCTCCCCACCCCTCTTCTCACACCCATCCCCTCTTCTCACACCCCTCCCCTCTTCTCAAACCCATCCCCTTCCCTTTTCTCACACCCATCCCCTCCCCTCTTCTCACTCCCCTCCCCTCTTCTCACACCACTCCCCTCTTCTCACAGCCCTCCCCTCTTCTCACACCCCTCCCATCCCCTTTTCTCACACTGCTCACCTCCCCTCTTCTCACACCCCACCCCTCCCCCCTCTTCTCACACCCCTCCCATCCCCCTTCTCACTCCCCTCCCTCCCCTCTTCTGACACCCCTCCCCTCCCCTATTGTCACACCCCTCCCCACCACTCTTCTCACACCCCTCCCCTCCTCTCACTCCCCACCTCTCCTCTCACTCCCCTCCTCTTCTCATACCCCACCCCTGCCCTCTTCTCATTCCCCACCCCTCTTCTCACACCCCACCCCTCACCTCTTCTAACTCCCCTCCCCTCCTCTCACACCCTTCTCCTCCCCTCTTCTCACTCCCCTCCCCTCCCCTCTTCTCACACCCCAACCCTCCCCTCTTCTCACTCCCCTCCCCTCCCCCGTTCTCACACCCGTCCCTCTTCTCACAAACCTCCCCTCCACTCTTCTCTCACCCATCCCCTCCCCTTTTCTTACACCCCTCCCCTCCCCTCTTCTCGCACCCCTCGGCTCCCCTCTTCTCACACCCCTCCCCACTTCTCACACCCTTTCACTCCTCTCACACCCTTCCCCTCCCCTCAAACCCCTCCCTCTTCTCACACCACACCCCTCACCTCTTCTAACTCCCCTCCCCTCCGCTCACACCCTTCTCCTCCCCTCTTCTCACACCCCTCCCCTCCACTCTTCTCACACCCCTCCCCTGCCCTCTTCTCACTCCCCGCCCCTCCCCTCTTCTCACACCCCACCCCTCCCCTCTTCTCACTCCCCTCCCCTCTTCTCACTCCCCTTCCCTCTTCTCACACCACTCCCTTCTCACACCCCTGCCCTCTTCTCACACCCCTCCCCTCCTCTCACACCCCTGCCCTCCCCTTTTCTCACACAGCTCACCTCCCCTCTTCTCACACCCCTCCCCTCCCCCCTCTTCTCACACCCCTCCCCTCTCCCTTCTCACTCCCCTCCCTCCCCTCTTCTCACACCCCTCCCCTCCTCTCACTCCCCTCCTCTCACTCCCCTCCTCTTTTCATACCCCACCCCTGCCCTCTTCTCATTCCCCTCCCCTCTTCTCACACCCCACCCCTCACCTCTTCTAACTCCCCTCCCCTCCTCTCACACCCTTCTCCTCCCCTCTTCTCACACCCCTCCTCTCCACTCTTCTCACACCCCTCCCCTGCCCTCCCCTCCCCTCTTCTCACACCCCACTCCTCCCCTCTTCTCACTCCCCACCCTCCCCCCTTCTCACACCCGTCCCTCTTCTCACACACCTCCCCTCCACTCTTCTCTCACCCATCCTCTCCCCTTTTCTCTCACCCCTCCCCTCCCCTCTTCTCGCACCCGTCGGCTCCCCTCTTCTCACACCCCTCCCCACTTCTCTCATCCTTTCACTCCTCTCACACCCCTCCCCTCCCCTCAAACCCCTCCCCTTTTCTCACACCCCTCCCCTCTTCTCACACCTCTCCCCTCCAATCTTCTCACACCCCTCCTCTCCACTCTTCTCACACCCATCCCCTCCCCTCTTCTCACACTCATCCCCTCCCCTCTTCTCACTCCCCTCCTCTCCCATCTTCTCACACCACTCCCCTCCCCTTCCGTCTTCTCACAGCCCTCTCCTCCCCTCTTCTCACACCCCTCACCTCCCCTCTTCTCACACCCCTCCCCTCCACTCTTCTCACTCCCATCCCCTCCCATTTTCTCACTCCCCTCCCCTCTTCTCACACCCCTCCCCTCTTCTCACTCCCTTCCCCTCTTCTCACTCCCCTCCCCTCTTCTCACTCCCCTTCCCTCTTCTCACACCCCTCCCCTCCCCTCAAACCCCTCCACTCTTCTCACACCCCTCCCCTCTTCTCACACCCATCCCCTCCCCTTTTCTCACACCCATCCCCTCCCCTCTTCTCACTCCCCTCCCCTCTTGTCACTCCCCTCCCCTCTTCACACACCACTCCTTCTCACACCCCTCCCCTCGCCTCCCCTTTTCACACACAGCTCACCTCCCCTCTTCTCACACCCCTCCCCTCAACCCCTCTTCTCACACCCCTCCCCCTTCTTACTCCCCTCCCCTATTGTCACACCCCTCCCCTCCACTCTTCTCACACCCCTCCCCTCCTCTCACTCCCCTCCTCTCCTCTCACTCCCCTCCTTTTCATACCCCACCCCTGCCCTCTTCTCATTCCCCTCCCCTCTTCTCACACCCCACCCCTCACCTCTTCTAACTCCCCTCCCCTCCTCTCACACCCTTCTCCTCCCCTCTTCTCACATCCCTCCCCTCTTCTCACACCCCTCCCCTCCACTCTTCTCACACCTATCCCCTCCCCTCTTCTCATACCCATCCCCTTCCCTCTTCTCACACCCCTCCCCTCTTCTCACAGCCCTCCCCTCTTCTCACACCCGTCCCCTCTTCTCAAACCACTCCTCTCCTCTCACACCCCAACCCACCCCTCTTCTCACACCCCACCCCTCCTCTCACACACCTCCCCACCCCTCTTCTCACTCCACTCCCCTCCCCTCTTCTCACACCCCTCCCCTCCCCTCTTCTCACACCCCTCCCCTCTTCTCACACCCCTCCCCTCTTCTCACACCCCACCCCTCCCCTCCCCTCTTCTCACTCCCCTCCCCTCCTCTCACTCCCCTTCCCTCTTTTCACACCCCTCCCCTCTTCTCACTCCCCTCCCCTCTTTTCACACCTCTCCCCTCCCCTCTTCTCACACCCCACCCCTCCCGACCCTCTTCTCACACCCCTCCCCTCACTCCCTGCCCCTCTTCCTCCTCCTTCTCTCAACCCCTCTCAGTCCCCAAACCCCCTTCATCCCTCTACCCCATCTCCCCCAACCCTGTAACCCCCTGCACCCCTCTGACCAACACTTCCTTGACACCCCCTTTTTCTTCTATCTCCCACACTCTATTCATTGTTTCTCCTCTTTTATTTCCTCTTGCTTTCTCACCCTCTATCTCTCTCTCAGATTTGAAAATAACGGTTGTTTTTTTGTATCACGTGGTGCGCGAGGCGGGAGCGTGGCCGCTCTGGGCACGTGCGCAGCTGGAGCGTCTCTCTCTGGACCCAGGGGCGGCGGGAGTGACCAGTTGTCGTTAGTCAGTCACCGGTTTATTTTATGGTAGGTTGCGAAAATAGTTGACTGAGTCTAAGTCGACAGTTAAAAATCACCCAACACCAGGTTATAGTCCAACAGGTTTAAATGGAAGCACTAGCTTTCAGAGCGACCGGCTGATGAAGGAGCGACGCTCCGAAAGCTAGTGCTTCCATTTAAACCTGTTGGACCATAACCAGGTGTTGGGTGATTTTTTTAACTTTGTACATCCCAGTCCAACACCGGCGTCTCCAAATCATAAGTCGACAGTGTTCATGAGAAGTTTAATTTTCACTGTGTTCATCTAATTTTTCTAACGAAACCGAATCTTGTTCATGATTTGGAGATGCCGGTGTTGGACCGGGGTGTACAAAGTTATACCCCAGTTAACCTGGTGTTGTGTGATTTTTAATCTTGTTCAGACTATATAAAAGCAAATTACTGCGGATGCTGGAATCTGAAACCAGATTATCCCCGCTGGCTGCTGGCTCACTGTAGTTTTCTGTTGTGTTCCAGTCTTTGATCAAATAGAAACTAGGCCTCCCGAAAAACTACAACTCCCACAATGCTGCTCACTAACCACGCCATGTTTTCAAACGCTCCTGCGACTTGACAATTTAGTGTTAGTTTTAGTTTACTATATTAGACTACCAGTGTTCTCCTAATGCAAATTCATCATTGTCTTTGGGCGCCCGGTGCACAGAGGGGAGGGTAGTCAGAGGATCTCCTCATGCTCCTGCTCCTGGCCATACTGGCCATAAACAGGTCCATGAGGAGAAAGTGAGGACTGCAGATGCTGGAGATCAGAGCTGAAAATGTGTTGCTGGAAAAGCGCAGCAGGTCAGGCAGCATCCAGGGAACAGGAGAATCGACGTTTCGGGCATAAGCCCTTCTTCAGGAAAGGGTCCATGCACTGGGCATGTCATGGCAGGTTGCCTGCCCATCTTCTGCGGTTATGTCAGAGCCGAGGTGTTCCTGGTGAAGGAACACACGGTGCCCACCAACATACCCGAGATTTCAGGGAGAGGTGGGCACTGCATGGGGTGACTGTTTTATTTCCCTCTCCAACTCTATTTTGATTTAATCTCTGCCTTTTGATCACACAACACTGCTTGTCACTGACCACTCGGGTGTTTCCCTTCTTCCTCTTGGTAGAATATAAATATTTACACACTTGTTGTGCTTCACTGTGTCCAACACCTGCATACAGGACATGGATGCTGGGGAAAAATAAGCACTACCACTGTTAGGTGGAAAAAAAAGGAAAAAAAAACAAAGTAATTATTCTGCAGTCTCACTCTGGACGCAGCGCTTCAAAAGTTAGTGCTTCCAAACAAACCTTTTGGACCAGAACCCTGTGTTGATTGAGTTTTAACTCTATAACTTTCTGTCATCTTACAAGTAACTCATATTTGAGTACACATGATGATAAAACCTAAATCAAAATCTAAAAGTCCTCCATTTTAGCCTTCTTATGACTCCCTGACTTTCGTCATTGCACCACTGAATAAAATAGCAATTTATTGTCAATTGTATATATGAAAATAAGTCACCACAATTTGGTGCCATTTTAATTGCAGAAATTATAAAAATAAACCATTAAAACAAAGCTGGGGCAAAGTTGATTTATTGTTCCCTCCATGGCTCCTGGGTTTCTGGAGTGGCCACAGGAGACTGCCAACAAGGCCACCAATGCAAGGATTTCCGGACCAGACACACCATACTGCCACCACTGAAGCCAACACCAAAGACATTGCATTGCTGCCATAGCAAGGACAGACAAACTGGACCCAGCAAGCTGCAGACGCTGAAGTTGTCTCCACCCAAAGCCTCCACGTTACCACCATGCCAACACTGCTATAACCACCGCTGCAAGTGCCTTTTCATATTCTTTTTCCTCATCATCATCCTGTCGGCAGTGGAGGTTAGCCAGACTGGGCCTCTTATGAAGCACTGGTGATAGCAGAGCTGGGGACTCCTGGTTGAGCTGGACATAGAAAGGAAACTCTAAGCATCGGCTGTAGTGGTGTTGGTGTGTCTTGGAACATAGGAGGAGGAAGGGGCCATTCTGTCCTCCGAGCCTGTTCCACCATTCAGCATGATCATGGCTGATTGTCCAACTCAATAGCCTAATCCTACTTTCAATAATCTTTGATCCTATTCACCCCAAGTCCTATATCTAGCTACTTCTTGAATACATTCAATATTTTGGCATCAACTACATCCTGTGGCAATGAATTCCCACAGGCTCACCACTCTTTGAGTGAAGAAATGTTTCCTCACCTCCGTCCTAAATGGCCCACCTCGAATCCCCAGACTCTGACCCCTGGTTCTGGACACACCCACCATTGGGAACATCCTCCCTGTGACTAATCTGTCTAGTAGTTTTAGAATTTTATACGTCTCTATGAGATCCTCCCTCATTTGTCTGAACTCTAGTGAAAACAATCCTAACCTAGTCAATCTCTTCTCATATATCAGTCTGTTATGCCTGAGACAGGGATTCAAGGCATTCTTTTAGGCAGCAGTGGAGCTAGGGACTCCTGGTTGCAGTAGGCCCAGAGCGAGGAACTCTGGTTATCAGCTATGCAGCAGATTCTGATGTGGTAGGCTCAGAACAGAGGAATTCTGGTTATGGGGCATGTATGGGTCCAGCACAGGACCCAACATCAACAGTATCATCAGAGAGGTGGGCCAGAAGTGAAGAGATGGCATCTAAAGAGTGCTGACTCTGACAGTGGGTTTGGTGCAGGTGGTGCTTACAGGGGTATTGTTAGTGAGCTGGCTCAGGACTCGTGGTGGAGGCACTGGAACAAAGATGGACTCTTTCAGCTATATCTTTTTATTCTTAGGCTATTCAAAGTGGTGCCAGATTATGGTAAGTGTTGAAGCTTTTCACTGTACCTTACCGTATTATTCACTGTAAAATACAAGTGACAATAAACCATTCAACTCAATTCAACCATCCAGGACAAAGCAGCCCACTTGCACCACATTGCAAGCAACCACCCCCTCCACCACCGACGGTTAGAAGCAACAGTGTGTACTGCCTATAGCATGCACTGCAGAGGTTCACCAATGATCCTTGGATAGCACCTTTCAAACCCATAATCATTTCCACCTAGAAGGACAAGGATATCAGATACATGAGAACACCACTCCCTGCAAGTTCCGCTCCAAGCCAATCACAATCCTGACTTGGAAATATATCGCTGTTCCTTCACTGTTACTGGATCAAAATCCTGGAATTCCCTCTCTAATGGCATGGTGGGTCAATCCATAGCATGTGGACAGCAAAGCTTCAAGAAGGCAGCTCACCACCACCTTAAGGGCACTATTGATGGACAATACATGCTGGCCAGCCAACAACGCCCAATTCCATAAATGGATAAACAATAGCTTTTTATGTCTCTTATCCTAATTTCTCCTAGATTTTGGAGTCAGATTTTGTGTGATGAAGCCCTTGTAAAGTGTCTCAAGATGTTTTACAATCTTAAATGCATTTACTAAATACAAGTTATGAGCCACACTGTATAACAATATAATTTCAATTAAATATTTGAAAATAGGCTGCAGTAACAAGTCATTATCTTAATTGACCATTTTCTCATTTCCTTCTAGAATGTGAACATACAATTGTCACAGTGTCATTTGTGACCTCATGTTTAAAAATTCTGTATAACAAATGGATGGGGATATGAATAGGAAGGGTTTGGAGGGATAAGGGCCGGGTGCTGGCAGGAGGGACTAGATTGGGCTGGGATATTTGGTCGGCATGGACGAGTTGGATCGAAGGGTCTGTTTCCATGCTGTACATCTCTATGGCTCTAAATGAAGTATTTTTTCTAAATGGCTGCTCTGGTAATGTGGATGTCACAAATTAAATCAGAAGTAATTTGCAACATTGTTTATGATGAAAAGTGACACTGTTTTCCCAATTTGTTTTGTTCATTAATGGGTCACTGTTAAGGTCAACATTTACTATCCATCCCTAATTGTCCTTAAACAAGCTGCATTCTTGAACTGGTGAAACACATTGACAGTTCTGTTAAGGAGAGAAGTTCAAGCTAGTGAAGGAACGACAATACAGTTCCAAGTCAAGATGGTGTGTAGCTTGGAGAGCACTTGCATTTGCTGTCCTTATCTTTCTAGGTGGTAGAGGATATGGATTTGGAAGGAGCTGTGAACGTTACTTGGATGAGTTGTGCAGTCCATCTTGTAAATGGTACACCTTGCTGCCATTGTGTTGAATTGAAAGAATGTTGAAGGTGGTGGATATGATACCAAGCAGACTGCTTTGTCTTGATTGATATTGAGTGTTGTTGAAGCTGTACTCATTAAGGCAAGTGGAGAGTCAGGCAAGAGTTATCTGCTGCAGGATTCGCAGCCTTTGAGCTCTTATTGTAGTTGTTATCAAGATGAGTTTGTAATCTGTGTTTATATGGCTGGTCAATTTCAGTTACTGGTCAGTGCTAATCCCCATAAGTGTTTGTGATAGGGTAAACAGTGATGGTAATGCCATTGAATGTCAAGTGGTGATAGTTAGGTTCTCTCTTGTTGCAGATGACCAGTGCCTGTCACTTAGGTGGTGCAAATGTTATTTCCTATCAACCCAAACCTGAACATTATCCAAGCCTCACTGTGTAAAGTCGCAGACAGCTTCAATACTTGAGAAGTAATGAGTAGTGCTGAAAATTGATAATTGTACATTGAACATTCCCATCTCTGAGCTAATGAATTGAAGGAAGATATTTGACAAAGTAGTTGAAGATGGTTGGACCAAGGATGTCACAATGAGGACCTCTTGCAGACATGTCCTTAGACTGAAGTCCTTGATCATAAGATATAGGAAAAGAATTGGGCCATTAAGCTCATCAAGGTTGCTCCGCCTTTCGATCATGGTTGATATGTTTCTCAACCCCATTCTCCTGCTATCTATTTGTAATTCTTGATCCCCATGTTACTAAAGAATCTTATCTATCTCTGTGTTCCATGCACTCAATGACTTGGCCTCAACCTGTCTGTGACAATGAGTTCCACAGATTCATCACCTCTGGCTAAAGAAATTCCTCTTTGTCTCAGTTCTAAGAGGCCGTCCATTCTCTTTGATGCTGTGCTCTTGGGTTCTAGTCTGTTCTACTAGTGGAAACATCTCTGCATCTGCTCTATCCAGACCTCTTAATATTCTATAAGTTTCAGTGAGATCCCCCTCATTCGTCTAAACTCCACTGAGTACAGACTCAGAGTCTCAACTACTCTACATATGACAAACCATTCGTCCTTGGGATCATTCATATAAACCTCCTCTGGACCCCCTCCAATGCCAGCACATCCTTACTTTGACTGGGGTCCAAAACTGCTCACAATATTGCAAATACAGTCTGACCACAGCATTTATACCCTCAGTAGTACTGCTGTTTTAACCGAGACCCCTTGAAAAGAATGCTTAACATTGCACTCGCCTTCCTTACTGCTAACTGAAGCTGCATCTTAACCCTTAAGAGAATCTTGAATTAGAATTCCCAAGTTCCTTTGTACACAGATTTCCAAAGCCTTTCCCCATTTAGAAAATAGTCTATATATTTATTGTTCGTACCAAAGTGCATAATCTCACATTTTCCCACATTGTATTCCATGTGCTACTTCTTTGCCCACTCTCCTAGCTCTCCCAGGTCCTTATGCAGCCTCCCTGCTTCCTAAGCACTACATAGAACATAGAACAGTACATCAAGTAAAGGCCCTTTGGTCCACAATGTTATGCCAAGCACTTACCTTAATATAAGATCAACCCAACCTACACAGCCCTCAATCTACTGCAGTCCACATGCTTGTCCAGCAGTCACTTAAATGTCCCTAATGTCTCTGACTCTACTACCATCACTGGCAGTGCATTCCACGTATCCACCACTCTGCTTAAGGAACCTACCTCTGACATCTCCCCTATACCTTCCTCCGGTCACCTTAACATTATGACCCCTCGTGACAGCCATTTCTGCCCTGTGGAAAGGTCTCTGGCTATCTACTCTATCTATGCCTCTCATTACCTTGTACACTACCTGTTTCACTACCTGTCTTTCCCCGTCTCTTTGTATCATTGACAAAGTTGAAAACAATGCTCTCAGTTTGTTCATCCAGATCATTAATGTTATAATGTGAATAGTTGTAGCTGCAACACTTAACCCTACAGATCTCTACCAGTCACTGGCTGACATCCTGTAAAAACCCTTTATACCCATTTTCTGCTTTCTGCCATTCAGATAATCCTCTATCCATGCTCAAATATTGCCCCAGACATTTTGGGCTGTTGTTTAGCAGCCTCCTATGTGACACCCTGTCAAAGGCCTTCTGGAAATCCAAACAAATCACGTCATTTGCTCTCCTTTGAGTATCTTGCTTGTTACCCCCTCAAGGAATTCTTACAGATTTGTTAGACATGCCCCCCCCCCCGGACAAAGCCGTGCTGACTCAGCCTTATTTTACCACATAGAGCCCAGTACTCTTTAACCTCACCCTTAATGATGGACTCAAATCTTAATAATGACCGAAGTCAGGCAAACCGGCCTTTACTTTCCTGTCTTCTGCCTCCCTCCCTTCTTAAACAGCGGTGATATATCAACCATTTTCCAGTCCTCTGGGACCCTGCCAGATTCCATTGATTCATGCAAGATCACCACCCCTGATCTCTTGAAGTTCTGGTATGTTGCTGGTGTGTTTGACTGTGAAAACTGATACAAAGTACCTATTTAGTTCCTCTGCCACATCTTTGTTCCCCATTACTACTTCTCCAGCCTCATTTTCCACTGGTCCAAAGTCCACTCTTAGCTTTCGTATATCTAAAATTAATCCCTGCAATTTTTTTTATATTATAAGCTAACTTACCCTCATATTTCATCTTTTTCTGGTGAGAAGGAAGGACTGTAAGAGGAGGGGTAATCTGCCATGGGTGTCAAAGGAAATAAGGCAGGCTATCAAAGTGAAAGAGAAGGCTTACAAAGTGACCAAAGACAGCAGGAATCTAGAAGATTGGGAAAACTTTAAAGATCAACAGAAAGCCACAAAAAGAGCTATAAAGAAAAATAAGATAGAGTATGAGAAAAACTATCACAGAATATAAAGATTGATAGAAAAAGTTTCTATTATTATAAAACAAAGAAGAGTGACTAAAGTAAATGTTGGTCCTTTACAGGATGAGAAGGGGCAGTTAGTTATGGGATAGGATGAAATGGCTGAGGCATTGAACAACTACTTTGCATCAGTCTTCACAGTGGGGGATACTAATAACACGCCAGAAAGTAATAGAGACAAAGGTAAGTGAGGACCTGGAAACACTTATTCTTACGGAAGAGCTAGTGTTGGGTAAGCTAATGGAGCTAAGGATAGATAAGTTTCCTGGCCCTGATGGAATGCATCCCAGGGTACTAAAAGAGATGGCAGGAGAAACAATAGGTGGATTGGCAGTAATTTTCCAAAATTCGCTGGACTCTGGGGCAGTCCCAGCAGATTAGAAAATAGCAAATGTGATGCCACTCTTTATAAAGGGAAGTGTACAAAAGATGGGGAATTATAGACCAGTGAGCTTAAACTCTTTAGTAGGGAAGATGCTTGAGTTTATTATCAAGGAAGAAATTGTCCCCTTGTACAGATGCAGCATGGGTTCATAAAGGGCAGGTCATGCTTCACAAATCTTTTGGAATTCTATGAAGACATTTCAAGCAAGGTGGACAACGGGACCCAGTGAATGTGGTGTACCCATATTTTCAAAAGGCCTTTGACAAAGTGCTGCACATGAGGCTACTGCATAAGATAAGGATGCATGGTGTTGGGGTAGAGTATTAGCGTGGGTAGAGGATTGGTTGACTGACAGGAAGCCAAGAGTGGGGATAAATGAGTGCTATTCTGGCTGGCAATCAGTGACTAGTGGTGTGCCTCATGGATCGGTGTTGGGATCACAATTATTTACAATTTATATGGATGATTTGGGAGTTGGGGACCACGTGTACGGTGTCACAATTTGCCCCTGACACTATGATGAGTGGCAGAGCAAAGTGTGCAGAGGACTGTGAAACTTTGCAGAGGAACATATGTACATTGAGTGAGTGGGCAAAGGTCTGGCAGATGAAAAACAATGTTATTAAGTGTGAAGTCATACATTTTGGTAGGAGGGTAACAGCAAAATAGGTTATTACTTGAATGGTAAAAAGTTGCAGCATGCTGATTGGCAGAGGGACATGGGTGTCCTTGTGCGTGAATTGCAGAAAATTGGTCTGCAGGTACAACAAGTAATTAGGAAGGCAAATAGAATTTTGTCCTTCATTGCTAAGGGGTTGAGTTTAAAAGCAGAGAGGTAATGTTACAGCTGTACCTGGAGTACTGTATGCAGGTTTGGTCTCTTTAAGAAAGTATGTACTGGCACTGGAGGGGGTGCAGAGGAGGTTCACTAGGTTGATTCCAGAGTTGAGGGGGTTGGCTTATGAGGAAAGGCTAAGTAGATTCGGATTATTTTTATTGGAATTCAAAAGAATGAGGGGGGATATTATAGAAACATATAAAATTAAAAGGGAATCGATGAAATAGAAATAGATAGGATGTTTCCACTGGTAGGTCGAACTAAGACAAGAGGGCATGGCCGCAAGATTAGTGGAAGCAGGTTTAGATCTGAACTGAGAAGGAACTTCTTCACCCAGAGGGTTGTTAATCGATGGAATTCCTTACCCAGGGAAGTAGTTGACGCTACTTCAGTAATCGCTTTTAAAGCTAAGGTAGATACTTTTTCGAAAAATAAAGGAATTAAGGGATATGGTGTAAACACAGGTAAGTGGAGCTGAGTCCACAAAAAGATTAGCCATGATCTTATTGAGTGGTGGAGCAGGCTCGAAGGGCCTGATGGCCTAATCCTGCTCCTAGTTCTTCTGTTCTTACATTCTTTTTTATTGTTTTTTTTCAATTATTCTCTGCTGTTTTTCAAAGGCTTCCCAAGCCTCTTGCTTCCCATTAATCTTCATCGCATTGTATGGTTTTTCTTTAGCTTTTATACAGTCCCTGACTTGCCTTGTCAGCATGGTTGCCTTGTCCACCCCACAATATGTTTCTTCTTCCTTGGCATGAATTTTGGCTGTGCCTCCCAAATTATTCACCGAAACTCCTGTCATTGCTGCTCCTCTGCTAGGCTCCCCTTCCAACCAACTCTGGCCAGCTCCTTCCACAAGCCTTTGTAGTTACCTTTATTTAATTGTAATAGTTACATCTGATTCCAGTTCCTCCCTCTCAAACTGCAAGGTGAATTCTCCTATATTTTGGTCACTGTTCCCCAGGGGTTCTTTCATCTTAAGTGCCCTAATTAAGTCGGCCTCATTACACTTCACAAAATCTAGAATTGCTGTATTGCAACATGTTCCAGAAAAATGTGTAGAAATTCCATGAATTCCTTTTCTTGAGATCTGCTACCAACCTGATTTTCCCAGTCCATCTGAATATTGAATAATCACCCCATGATTATTGTAATAGATTAGATTAGATTACATTACAGCGTGGAAACAGGCCCGTTGGCCCAACAAGTCCACACCAACCAGCCGAAGCGCAACCCACCCATACCCCTACATTTTACCCCCATACCTAACACCTAACACTGCGGGCAAATTTAGCATGGCCAATTCACCTGACCTGCACATCTTTGGACTCTGGGAGGAAACCGGAGCACCCGGAGGAAACCCACGCAGACACGGGGAGAACGTGCAAACTCCACACAGTCAGTCGCCTGAGGCAGGAATTGAACCCAGGTCTCTGGCGCTGTGATAGTGCCTCCCTTACTGGCCATTTCTCTACCCTGATATATGTTTTCTTCCTCATGTCCTGACTACTGGCTATGAGGCCTGTACACAAGCCCCATCAGGATCGTTTTTCCTTTGTGGCTCCTGAACTCTACCCACACAGATTTGACACCTTCTGACTCTTTATCATTCTTGCTATCGATTGAATTTCATTCACTGGGGGAGGAGATTCTACAAATATCCCCATTATCAATGATGGAAGTGGCCACACACCAATGCAAAAGATAAGACAGAAGCATTCACAGCAATCTTCAGCCAGGAATGCTGAGATGATGATCCAACTTGGAATCCTCCTGTGGTCCCTGGCATCACAGAATCATTCTGCCAATTCGAATATTCAATGGAACTTCAAGAAAGTGAAATCCAAAAGACACGACCCACTATCACTAATTTCCATACATACAGACAAAGAGGGACACCGCTTGAACTGGGAAAACACACATATCCTAGGACAGGTGAAACAAAGATACACACGAGAATTCTTAGAAGCATGGCATTCTAATCAGAACTCCATCAATAAACACATTGACTTAGATCCCATCTAGCTTTCCTTGAAAAGAAACCCAGAAATGACATTACCCACCTTACGAAACCAAGATTTCTAAATAGAGAGGTGGAACATACCACCACCATTTCACTGGAGACTCTCACTGATGATGTTACTTAGTAATGGTGATGAAATGTCTGCAAACAAATCTTCCAGCACAGCGAGCTAACCTGTATACTTATCATCAACCTGAGCTACAAATCTTCTCAAAAATTGCTGATGGCATTTATTTTGTGAGGACTTGAATGTAAAAGCAGGGATGTACGTCTGAGGCTCTATAAGGCTCTGGTCAGACCACATTTGGAGTATTGTGCGCAGTTTTGGGCCCCATTTCTCAGGAAGGATGTACTGGCCATGGAGCGTGTTCAGAGGAGGTTCATGAGAATGGTACCAGGAATGAAAAACTTAACATATGAGGAATGTTTAAGGACTCTGGGACTTTACTTGATGGAGGTTAGAAGGATGAGGGGGTATCTCCTTGGTAGGAGAAACCAGGACCCGAGAGCACAGCTTTAAGAAAGGGAGGACCTTTTAGAATGGAGATAAGGAGAAACGTCTTCAGCCAGAGAGTGGTGAATCTATGGAATTCATTGCCACAGAAGGCTGTGGAGGCCAAGCATTGAATATATTTAAGATTGAGATAGATAGGTTCCTGAGTATCAAGGGTTAGAGGGGAAAGTGGGAGAATGGGGTTGAGAAACTTATAAGCCATGATTGAATGACAGAGCAGACCTGATGGGCTGAATAGCCTAATTTGTCTTATGGTCTCTTACAGTCTAAATTAGTAGTCATCACCAACCAATGAACTTATATTTTACCTATAGTGTCTCTCTATTGTGCTGGGGCCCTGATCCTGAGATTCAGTTTATCTTGTGGAAAACGAATGTTTACAAACTGAGAGTCAAAAAAGCAAACATGAAGCATCTCTTCCCCTCTCTATTGAATTCCCACGCTGCCTCCAAATTTCCCAAACTATATATTCACAGGTTGTGCCTCACTCTAGATGTGGTCTCTCCTTCCTGACTGTGCAAAGCTTACTGATGAAGGTTCTTGAGTTCTAAAGAATCTTCATTGGAATCATATCGTGAACTCTGTTTCTCTTCAGACCTGCTAAGTTTCTCCAGCTATTTCATTTTTTGTGTGGGCTAGGACTGAGTTTATTGGCCTCCAGCGACTGCAACCATCTTCCTTTGTGCCAGGAATTACTCCAATTAATGGAGAGTTTTTCCACTGCTTCCCATTGATTCTAATTCTGCCATGGCTCCTTGATACCACAATTGGTCAAATGCAGTCTTGATGTCAAGGGCAGTCACTCACATCTCACATCTGGAATATTGGTCTTTTGTCCATGTTTGTACCTGTAATGAGGTCAGGAACTGTGGCTATCACTCAAAGGTCAATGGCTTATTTCTGACTCAGAATATTGTAGGATCGAAGTCTCATGCCAAACACTTCATAATAAGAAGTAGGATTGAATTAGGTTTATTGTCACATCTACTCAAGTACAGGAATACAGTGAAGAATTTGCAATGTTGCCCCATATGGTGCCATCTTAGGTTCAAAATACAAAATAGAGAGATAAAGTTACATTACCTTACAGTTATTAATAGTGTAAGTTAGAAAAATAACAACTAAAGTTAAAAAGATAAACATTGCAGTCTTTCTATAAAGGGCCTGCAGTAGATCAATTCAGGGAGCTTCCATATATCGTCTGAACAGGCTCACAAGCCCCTAACCATCTGCACCAGTCCCAGGTCCAACAATGGTCTGCCCCCTCTGATCACGTTGGCTGTCTCAGCTCTACTCCGGCCTCCAGTCCACAAGCCGTCCCACTCCACTTGGGGCATGCTGACCATCCCTGCTGTGCTCTGGGCATGCTGGCCACCCCAGCTCCTGACCCTTGCAGCACTGTATTGAGGGATTTCTGTAATGTTGGACAGCTATGTTTCAGGTTAAATCCAGGCCACACCTATTTTTTCAGGTGCTCATATCCAACAATGCTTTGCAATGTGATTTGTTACACCATGAGAGAATTTCCAGAGAAGTGACAAAACCATTTCTGAGAAATTTTCTTATGGAAATAGGGCACGATTGATGTTCAATGTACAAAATTAACAGCCACAAACTGCCAACCATTCAAAACATTGGATATGTGTAAAATAAAGTTCCAGCTGCTCCAGGGGAGTGTTAATATTATCTCCAAACAGAAAATTTCTCAACTAAACTGTGTTGTTAGGTGTACAGAGGATATTGTGTCACCTTATGGAATTTCATTTTATCTTTTAAACCGAATCATGACCATCAGGACAATATTATGTATTCCGGATGATGCAGGTAGGTGCTGCATTTTGAATCTAAATGTTGCAGAGTAGAGGAAGAAGGTAGCCTTTCCTATCTCCTTCAAAAGGATTGACCTATAAGTGACATTCTTTCCACATATGAACTGTCCAGTCACATCTTTACTCAAAAACGAAATACAGGAAACTTGAAATATTGTGGGAGAAAAATCTGCCACCCACAGCATGACCACGTAAAAACACAGAAGCAGGTCTATGAAAAACAGAAATTAAGTCTGCCAACATACATGGGACACATCTACAATGCTCCAGTCTTGGCCAAACAGGCTAACATAGAAACCAGACATGGCCAAGCTACTCCCAGACCAGAGAATACACTTTCCAAACAGCCTTCACAGTAAGTTCCCAGTTCCAATTAGGCCCCAGTACCCTAAGGGCAGGCTCATTTCCCATTGAAACCGATATCATATAAACATTTTCTTATAAAGAGGCAGACCAAGAGATCCCAGAAGACTTTGCTCGCAGGTGGAACACAATGGACAGACCCGGATGCCAGGAGAAGGAACATTTACACATGATTCATGCGGATGGGAAATTCAATGAAGAATCCTCGAGAAGACATTCTCACCCACTCACAGAGATGGCTGGAATCTCCTGTGTCAATTACAAATGAATTGCTAATGCTGGACGCTTGATTAATTTCCATTCAATTTATTCTTGTTTTAATCACGTTACAATTATCACCTTTGTGTTGTACCCCTATAAGGCATGCCTGCACCTTCTATTCTGGGAAGAGCATTCTGGCCATCTGTGCAGAGAATCAGTTCTGTGTCAGCCTGGTCAATTTTTCTTGCACGATATCGCTTTGTTTAATAAACCACTTGTCAATTTCACCGTGATCCTCGTTTGTGGTCTCTGATTCATTGGGCTGAATTTCTCTGACAAGTATAAAACAGAGAATGTTGAAAATACTCAGCAGGTTGTCTCACAAACAGAATATAGGAGGCATGGTTAGTAAGTTTGCAAAGAGACGTTGATCAGTTAGGTCAATAGACTGAGCAGTGGCAGATGCAGTTTAATTTGGAGAATGTGAGATATTGCATTTTGGTAATACAAACAAGGACAGAACTTATACAATTAATGGTAGGGCCTTGGGTGTAGAACAGAGGGATCTTGGGATTCAAAAAGATAATTTTCCAAAAGTTGTTTCACAGGTAGGCCAGGAAGTTAAGCTGTTTAACATGTTTGCCTTCATTGCTCAGACCTTTGAGTATAAGAGTTGGGACATCATGTTGAGGTTTTACAGGACATTGATGAGGCCTCTTCAGAGTGTTATGTGCAGTTTTGTTTGCCCTGCTACAGGAAGGATATAACTAAATTGGAGAGGGATCAGAAAAGATTTACCAGGATATTGCAAGAAATGGAGGGTTTGAGTTTGGGTTTTTTTTAACTGGAGCGTAGGAGATTGAGGGGTGATCTTATAGAATTTTATAAAATCAGGAGGGGCATAGATAAGGTGAATAACAAGGATCTTTTCCCTAGGATGGGGGAGTTGAAAACTAGGAGGCATATTTTTAAGGTGAGGGGAGAATACTTTAAAAAGAACACGGGCAACTTGTTTTACACGGAGAGTGGTTCATATGTGGAATGAACCACCAGAGGAAATGGTGGCTGTGGGTGCAGTTACAATGTTTAAAAGACATTTGTATAAGTATATGAATAGGAAAGGTTTGGAGGGATATGAGCCAAATGCAGATGAAGGGGACTAGTTTAGTTTGGGGACATGGTCGGCGTGGACTAGTTGAAGGGTCTACTTCCATGCTGTGTGACTTTAATTTCACCTTCCCTCACCCTGTCCTCTTAAGAACAACTTTATGTTAACAGTGAGATCCAGTAGAGGGTGGTATCTGCACTCTTTATTTTAATTCAGTACTTCAACCAATGACACTTCTCAGCAAATGAATAAAGTAGCACTGCCAACAGGACAATGTTGGTTTCAGTTGTTCTCCAGAAATCGATAGGTACGTGGATCTCACAATCATAGGTCAAGGGGAACAGCATAAATACATTTTTGCAAAATCTACATTTGTATTTGAAAATAAGGGAACAGAGTTATACTGGTTAGGTGAGAAGCGTTATGGTGGGACTTAGCTCACTTTTGTGGGAGCTTGCGATGTACAAATTAATCATTACATTTCCTACATTTACAGCAGTTGAATTGGCTGTAAAGTACTTTAGAATGCCCTGAAAAGTGCGACAGAAATTTAACTGCTTTTCTTTCTCTGTTGCAAGACAGAGATCAGAACACTTGATACCAACTGAACATTAAAGTATTCTGTTCTACAGAGCCCAGTGCCAATCCAAATAGTGTACTTATCTCTGAACTAGCCATACAGATATACAGCATGGATACAGACCCTTTGGTCCAACTCGCCCAAGCCGACAAGATATCAAGCAAAGAACAAAGAAAATTTACAGCCCAGGAACAGGCCCTTCGACCCGCCAAGCCTGAGCTGATCCAAATCCACTGTCTAAACCTGTCGCCCAATTCCTAAGCATCTGTATCCCTCTGCTCCCCACCTATTCATGCATCTGTCCAGACACATCTTAAATGAATCTACCATGCCTGCTTTCACTACCTCTGCTGGCAACGCATTCTAAGCACCTACCACCCTCTGTGTAAAGTACTTGCTGCGTGTATCCACTTTAACTTTTCACCTCTCACCTTGAAAGCGTGACCTCTCATTATTGAATCCTTCACCCTGGGAAAAAAGCTTACCTTTATCTACCCTGTCTATATCCTTCATGATTTTGTAGACCTCAATCTCCTTTTTTCTAATGACAACAATCCTAACCTACTCAGCCCGTCTTCACAGCTAGCACCTTCCATACCAGGCAACATCCTCGGAAACCTTCTCTGCACCCTCTCCAAAGCGTCCACATCCTTTTGGTAATGTGGCGACCAGAACTGTAAACAGTATTCTAAATGCAGCTGAACCAATGCCATGTACAATTTTAACATTACCTGCCAGCTCTTATACTCAATACCCTGTCCGATGAAGGTAAGCATACAATATGCCTTCTTGGCCACTCTATCCACCTGTACAGCAATCTTCAGGGTACAATGGACCTGAACTCCCAGATCTCTCTGCTCATCAACTTTTCCCAAGGCTCTTCCGTTTACTGTATAATTCGCTGTAGAATTAGATTAGATTAGATTAGATTAGATTACTTACAGTGTGGAAACAGGCCCTTCGGCCCAACAAGTCCACACCGACCCGCCGAAGCACAACCCACCCATACCCCTACATTTACCCCTTACCTAACACTACGGGCAATTTAGCATGGCCAATTCACCTGACCTGCACATCTTTGGAATGTGGGAGGAAACCGGAGCACCCGGAGGAAACCCACGCAGACACGGAGAGAACGTGCAAACTCCACACAGTCGCCTGAGGCGGGAATTGAACCCGGGTCTCAGGCGCTGTGAGGCAGCAGTGCTAACCACTGTGCTACCGTGCCGCCCACAGACTTGCCAAAATGCATCACCTCACATTTGCTTGGATTGAACTCCACCTGCCACTTCTCTGCCCAACTTTCCAATCTACCTATGTTCTCCTGTATTCTTTGACAATCCCTTATGCTTTCTGCTACTCCCCCAATCTTCATGTCATCTGCAAACTTGCTGATCATACCAACAGTGCCCTCTTCCAGATCATTTATGTATATCACAAACAACAGTGGCCCCAGCACTGATCCCTGTGGAACACCACTGGTCACCTTTCTCCATTTTGAGAAACTCCTTTCAACTACTACTCTCTGTCTCCTGTTGCTCAAAATTTTCTTTATCCATCCTGCACACCATGTGACTTCACTTTCTCCATTAGTTTACCATGGAAACCTTATCAAACACCTCACTAAAGTCCATGTATATGACATCTACAGCCCTTCCTTCATCTATCAACTTGGTCACTTCCTCAAAGAACTGTATTAAGTTAGTAAGGCACAATCTCCCCCTCACAAAACCATGTTGCCTTTCACTGATAAGCCCATTCTTTTCCAAATATAAATAGATTTCATCCCTCTGTACCTTCTCCAGCAACTTTCTCACCACCGACATCAGGCTCACTGGTCTGTAGTTACTCAGAATATCCCTACTACCCTTCTTGTACAGGGGGACAACATGAGCAACCCTCCAGTCCTCCGGCACCTCATCTGTGTTTAAGGATGCTACAAAAATATCTGTCAGGGCCCCAGCTATTTCCTCTGTCACCTCTCTCAACAACCCGGGATAGATCCCATCTGGTCCTGGGGATTTGTCCACCTTAATAACCTCTAGACTACTCAACACATATTCCCTACTTATGTCAACGGGATCCATCTTCTATCTCTAATCTCAATATTCATCATGTCCCTCTCCTCAGTGAACACTGATGCAAAGTATTTATTCAGAATCTCACCCATTCTCTCAGGTTCGACACACAGTCTTCCTTTCTTCCTCATCCTTTAGTGGACCAATCCTTTCTCTAGTTACCCACTTGCTTCTTGTAGAAGAATAAAAGGCTTTGGGATTCTCCTTAATTCTGCCTTCCAAAGCTATTTCATGACCGCTTTTAACCCGTTTGATTCCTTATTTAATCTTCCGATAATTCTCCAGGGCCTGTTCTGTTCTTAGCTGCCTGGACCTTATGTATACTTCCCCTCTCCTCTTGGCTAGTCATATGATTTCTCCTGTCATCCACGGTTCACAAATCTTGCCTTTCCTATCCTTTGCTTTCAATAGGACATGCCTCGCCTGCACTATCTAACCTATCTTTGAAAGCCTCCCACAAATCAATGTGGACCTCCCTTTAAGTAGCTGCCCCCAATCCACATTTCCCAGTTCCTGCCTAATTTTGATATAATTGGCCTTGGCCCAGTTTACTACTCTTTCCTTAGGATCACTCTTATCTTCATCTATGAGTATTCTAAAACTAACAGAATTGTGGTCACTGTTCCCAAAGAAATCCCCCACTGCAACTTCTACTACCTGGCCTGGCTCATTCCCCAACACCAGGTCTAATATGGCCCTTTCCCTTGTCAGACTATTGACATACTGCTCTAGAAAACTCTCCTGGACACTTCTTATAAATTCTGCCTCATCCAGAACTCTGACACTAAGTGTATCCCAGTCAACGTTGGGAAAATTGAAATC
The DNA here is from genome assembly GCF_037043375.1 of Chiloscyllium plagiosum. Taxonomy (NCBI): domain Eukaryota; kingdom Metazoa; phylum Chordata; class Chondrichthyes; order Orectolobiformes; family Hemiscylliidae; genus Chiloscyllium; species Chiloscyllium plagiosum. The sequence goes on along the minus strand of NW_028270169.1, from coordinate 3,601,726 downwards.
TCCCATCACCACCACCCTGTTGCCTCAACATCTTTCCATAATCTGTTTACCTATTTGTTCTTCTACGTCCTGTTTACTGTAGGGATGCCTGTAATACAGCCCCAACAGTGTAACTGCACCCTTCTTATTTCACAGCTCCACCCATAATGCCTCACTACTCAAGCCCTCCATAGTGTCTTCCTTTAGCATAGCTGTGATATCATCCCTGACCAGCAATGCGACTCCTCTCCCCCTTTTACTTCCCACCCTTTCCTGTCTGAAGCGTCTATATTCTGGAACATTTAGTTGTCATTCATGCCCTTCCTTCAACCAAGTCTCTGTGATTGCAATAATGTCATACTCCCAGGCACCAATCCAAGCCCTAAGTTCATCTGCCTTATCCACAAAAACCACTATATAAATCTAGTCCCATTTGCAAGCATTTGGTCCATATCCCTCAAAATCCTTCCTATTCATATACCCATCCAGAAGCCTTTTAAATCTTGTAATCATACCAGCCTCCACCACTTCCTCTGGCCACTCATTCCATACATGCACCACCCTTTGCATAAAAAAGTTATCCCTTAGGATCTTTTTATATCTTGCCTCTCTCGCCCTAAACCTATCCCTTCTAATTTTGGACTCCCTCACCAATTTTGGTGTCAACTGCACCCTGTATGTTCTACTTTTGAGTCAGTTCTGTATCTAATTGGCTATTCTCCCCATACTCCATGTGATCTAAACAGTCTTCCATGAGGAACCTTGTTGAATGCCTTACTGGGGTCCATATAGATCACATCCCCCACTCTGCCCTCACTAATTGTATCCGTTACTTCAAAAAAACTCAGTCAAGCTGGTGAGACACCCTTTCCCACGCACAAAGCCACATTGACTATCCCTAATCAGTCCTTGCCTTTCCAAATACATGCAAATCCTGTCCCTCAGGATTACTTCCAACAACTTGTCCACCACCAATGTCAGGCTCACCGGTCTATAGTTCCCTGGATTTTACTTACCACTTTTTGAAAATAATGGCATAACATTAGCCAACTTCCAGTCTTCCTGCGCCTCACCTGTGGCTATCAATGATTCAAATATCTCAGTAGGGGGCCCAGCAATCACTCATAGAGTCATAGAAATGTACAGCAGAGAAACAGACCATTCGGTCCAACTCGCCCATGCCGACCAGATATCCTAATCTAATCTAGTCCCACCTACCAACACCTGGCTCATTTTCCTCCAAATCCTTTCTATTCATATACCCATCCAGATGCCTTTTAAATGTTGTAATTGTACCAGCCTCCACCACTTTCTCTGGCAGCTCATTCCATACATGCACCACTGTCTGCGTGAAAAAGTTGCCCCTTAGGTCTCTTTTATATCTTTCCAGTCTCATCCTAAACCTATGCCCTCTAGTTCTGGACTGCCCCACCCCAGGGAAACGACTTTGTCTATTTATCCTATCCATGCCCCTCATGATTTTGTAAACCTCTGTAAGGTCACTATTCAGCCTCCGATGCTCCAGAGAAAACAGCCCCAGCCCATTCAGCTTCTCCCTACAGCTCAAATGCTCCAACCTTGGCAGCATCCTTGTAAATCTTTTCTGAACCCTTTCAAGTTGCACAATATTCTTCCGATAGGAAGGAGACCAGAATTGCATGCAACATTCCAAAAGTGGCCTACCAATGTCCTGTACAGCCGCAACATGACTTCCCAACTCCTGTACTCAATGTTCTGTCCAATAAAGGAAAGCATACCAAATGCTTATTCACTATCCTAAATACCTGCGACGCTACTATCAAGGAGCTATGAACCTGCACTCCAAGGTCTGCTTTTTCAGCAACACTCCTGAGGACCTTACCTTTTTTTTATGGTCAAAGAAATGTTTTATTATACATATTTAGACAGTTTCTTGAACCGGGGGTTCATATCCATCAGCTCGATCCACTTTAGCACCAGTTCCTTCACCTGATAGTTTGCCTGAGCCACTTCCTCCTTCACCATGCAGTTCCATCAGTTTGCCCAATTCAAACTTGGGCTTCTTTAACATTTTGACTTTTCGCACATAAACGTCGTTAAGAGGGTAAATGGACTGACAAGCTTTTTCAATGTCCTTACCAATGCTGTCTGGGATCAGCTTGTTGACAATCTCCTTAAGGTCATTGGTTTGCACTTCACGAGTCATGATCTCCACCATCTTTTTACAGATTGTACGAACTTGCTGGTGTTGAGCATAGGAGGTTTTACGAATCTGGTTGCTGTGCTTCTTAGTGAACCCGACACAAAACAGGCGAAGCAAGTATCCATCTGTGGTTTTGACACCAATGTGGGCTTCAATCATAGTCTGCCATTTTTTAACCATAGAGCACATCTTATCACGTGTTAAGTCCATGCCATGGAAGTTGGTCAGACAGTTTTTGTCCTGAACGTCCTCTACGATCAACTTAAATTTGCGGAAGGCCACTTCATCATTCTGCAAATCAGCTAGACTCACTTCAAACACACGGCCTTTTAAGCCTTCTGAGGCAATTTTAGTTCCCTGATTCGGAGATGCCGGTGTTGGACTGGGGTGTACAAAGTTAAAAATCACACAACACCAGGTTATAGTCCAACAGGTTTAATTGGAAGCACACTAGCTTTCGGAGCGACGCTCCTTCATCAGGTGATTGCACCCAATCGGTTTTTGAAAGTTCTTGTATGATACCATCAAAATTAGCCTTTCTCCAATTTAGAACTTCAACTTTTAGATCTGGTCAATTCTTTTCCATCACTATTTTAAAACGAATAGAATTATGGTCGCTGGCCCCAAAGTGCTCCCCCACTGACACCTCAGTCACCTGCCCTGCCTTATTTCCCAAAAGTAGGTCAAGTTTTGCACCTTCTCTAGTAGGTACATCCACATACTGAATCAGAAAATTTTCTTGTGCACGCTTAACAAATTCCTCTCCATCTAAACCCTTAACAGTATGACAGTCCCAGTCTATGTTTGGAAAGTCAAAATCCCCTCCCATAACCACCCTATTATTCTTTCAGATAATGGAAATGTCCTTACAAATTTGTATCTCAATTTCCTACTATTACGGGAAATTGCATTCGAAGAACCTTTCACAAGGGTTATGATTGATTGTTGGTCCCCAAGAACTAAAAGTGGGAACCAAATTTGCTAACCATACTCGATGCGTCTACCAGATGTCTGGAGGCAATTCCATTACAGAGTATCAAGGCAAAAAGGGTGGTAGCGGAGTTAGTAGCTTTCCTTACCCGATATGGGCTACCCAAAGAGATTCAGTCATTCCAGGGGTCTAATTTTTCTGCTAGGCTGTTTTAGGGAGTCATGGATAGCTTAGGTATACAGCACTTTAAATCAAGTGCATACCATCCTGTATCCCAGGGAGCTTTGGAAAGGAGGCATCAGACCCTGAAGACCATGTTAAGAGCATACTGTCATGATTAGGTTAAAGGTATTCCATTAATGTTGTTTGACATTTGAGATGCCCCAAATGATTCTACTCAGTTCACTCCTTTTGAGTTAATATTTGGGCATGAATTGTAGAGGGCCTTTGAAATTAATCAAAGAAAAATCGATTGGACCGAAATCAGAGATCTCAAACTTGGATTATGTATCGGAGATAAGGGAGAAATTACATCAGGCTGGTGAGTTACCTAAACAGTACCTGAAGAAGGCACAGCATAGAATGAAGCAGGTGGAAGATAAAAAGTCTAAAATTCAGACGTTTTCCCGTGGGGATGATGTATTAGTATTATTACTAGTGGAAGGAGATCCCTTCAAAGCCAGGTTTAGTGGTCCCTATCAAATTGAGAAAACATTGAGGAGAAAGTGAGGACTGCAGATGCTGGAGATCAGAGCTGAAAATGTGTTGCTGGAAAAGCGCAGCAGGTCAGGCAGCATCCAGGGAACAGGAGAATCGACATTCCTCTTCAGGAATGAGGAAAGTTTGTCCAGCAGGCTAAGATAAAAGGTAGGGAGGAGGGACTTGGGGGAGGGGCGTCGGAAATGTGATAGGTGGAAAGAGGTCAAGGTGAGGGTGATAGATCAGACTGGGGTGGGGGCGGAGAGGTCAGGAAGAAGAGGTCAGGTTCTTCCTGACCTCTCCGCCCCCACCCCAGTCTGACCTATCACCCTCACCTTGACCTCTTTCCACCTATCACATTTCCGACGCCCCTCCCCCAAGTCCCTCCTCCCTACCTTTTATCTTAGCCTGCTGGACACACTTTCCTCATTCCTGAAGAAGGGCTTATGCCCGAAACGTCGATTCTCCTGTTCCCTGGATTCTGCCTGACCTGCTGCGCTTTTCCAGCAACACATTTTCAGCTGAGAAAACATTGAGTCAGGTAAACTATCTGGTAAAGATGCTGGATCGAAAAACCTGTATCGGGCATGTCTTTGAATATGCTGAAAGCTTACCATAAAAGAGACAGGGAGTTGGAGAAACAGGTGTTAGTTACTGCCCTGCAGAGTGAGGAATCAAATCCAGATGTTGTAGACTTTGAGGTTCCTCAAAATACGCTAAATAATGAGGAAGCCCTTGAGGAGTGGGATAGGTTAGTGAACTATCTGTTGCAGGAGGAAAGAACTCATTTGAATTTTTTTGTTGCAGCAGTATGAGGACATATGGAGGAATAAATTGGGGAGGACTAATATTATTGTGCCTGAGGTGCAAGTGGGGAATGCTGCTCTGAAAAGAAACCATCCCTACAGATTTAATCCTTTCAAAGCCACACAGGTCCAGAAGAAAGTGGATGTGATGTGCCACGAAGATATCATTAAACTGAGTCAGAACCAGTGGAGTTTGCTGATCATGTTAGTTCCCAAACCTGAAGGGACTCAATAATTTTGTGTGGACTATCGAAAGGTCAACGCTGTAATGAAATCGGACTCATACCCCATACCAAGATTGGAGGACTCTATACAGAAAGCTGGACAAGCCAGTTACATCACAAAGTTGGACTTACTGTGTGGTTATTGGCAGGTACCTTTATCAGAGAAAATGAAAGAAGTTTCTGTGTTTGTAACCCCAAATGGGCTATATCAATTCAAAGTGATACGTGTTGGAATTTGTTAAGTGTGTACAAGAAAAATTTTTGATTCAGTATGTAGATGTTCCTATGAGAGAAGGTGCAAAACTTGACCTACTCTTGGGAAATAAGATTTAAAATAGTGATAGAAAAGGACAGATCGGATCTAAAAAGTCTTAAATTGGAGGAAGGCTAATTTTGACAATATTAGGCAAGAACTTTCAAAAACTGATTGGGGGTGGATGCTCGCAGGTAAAGGGATGGCTGGAAAATGGGAAGCCTTCAGAAATGAGAAAACCAGACTCCAGAGACAATATTAGGGTGAAAGGCAAGACTGGTAAGTGTAGGGAATGTTGAATGACTAGAGAAATTGAGGGTTTGGTTAAGAAAAGGGAGGAAGCATACGTCAAGTATAGACAGTAGAGATTGAATAAATCCTTAGAAGAGTATAAAGGAAGTAGGAGTATGCTTAAGAGGGAAATCAGGAGAGCAAAAAGGGGACATGAGATAGTTTTGGCAAATAGGGTTAAGGAGAATCAAAAGGGATTTTATAAATACATTAAGGACATAAGGGTAACTAGGGAGAGAATAGGACCCCTCAAAGATCAGCAAGGCGACCTTTGTGTGGAACCGCAGGAGATGGGGGAAGATACTGAACAAGTATTTTGGCATCAATGTTTACTGTGGAGAAGGACATGGAAGATAAAGAATGTGGGAAATAGATGGTGACATCTTGAAAAATGTCCATATTACAGAGGAGGAGATGCTGGATGTCTTAGAACACATGAAAGTGGATAAATCCTCAGGACCTGATCAGGTCTAACCTAAAACTCTGTGGGAAGCTAGGGAAGTGATTCCTGGCCAGCTTACTGAGATATTTGTATCATTGATAGTCACAGGTGAGGTGCCAGAAGATTGGAAGTTGGCTTATGTGATGCCACTATTTAAGAAAGTTGGTGAAGAAAAGCCAGGGAAATATAGACTGTTTAGCCTGACATTGGTGGTGGGCAAGTCAGAACATAGAACAGTACAGGACCTCTGGCCCATGATGTTGTGCTGAGTGTATATCTCAATCTAAGGTCTATCTAACCTACACACCCCTCAATTTACTGCCGTCCATGTGCTTGTCCAGCAGTCGTTTAAATGTCTCTATCTACTCTATTACCACCGCTGGCCGTGCATTCCACATACCCACCACTCACTGCATAAAGAACCTACCTCTGACATTTCCCCAAAACCTTCCTCCAATCACCTTAAAATTATGACCCCTCATGACAACCATTTCTGCCCTGGGGAAAAGTCTCTGGATATCTGCTCTACCTATGCCTCTCATTATCTTGTACATGTCTGTCAAGTCACCTCTATTTCTCCTTCACTCCAGTGTGAAAAGCCCTAGCTCACTCAACCTCTCTTCATAAGACTAGCTCTCCTGGTAAATCTCTTCTGCACTCTCTCTACATCCTTCGTATAATGAGGCGACCAGAACGGGACACAGTATTCCAAGTGTGATCTCACTAAGGTTTTATAGAGCTGCAGCAAAACCTCATGGCTCTTAAACTCAATTCCCTTGCTAATGAAAGCCAAAACACCACACACCTTCTTAACAACCCTATCAATTTCAGTGACAACTTTGAGGGATCTATGTTCGTGGACACCAAGATCCCGCTGTTCCTCCACACTGTATTCAGTATTTAAATTCAACTTTCCAAAATGAATCACTTTGCATATTGTTGGAGGGAATCTTGAGAGACAGGATTTAAATACATTTGGAAAGGCAAGGATTGATTAGGGATAGTCAACATGGCTTTGTGTATGGGAAATCATGTCTCACAAACTTGATTGAATTTTTTGAAGAAGTAACAAAGAGGTTTGATGAAGGCAGAGCTGTGGACATGACCTATATGGACTTCAGTAAGCCATTTGACAAGGTTCCTCATGGTAGACTGGTTAGCAAGGTTAGATCTCATGGAATACAGAGAAAACTAGCCACTTGGATATAATTTGGAGATGCCGGTGTTGGACTGGGGTGTACAAAGTTAAAAATCACACAACACCAGGTTATAGTCCAACAGGTTTAATTGGAAGCACACTATATCACTTGGATATAGAACTGGCTTGAAGATAGAAGACAGAGGGTGTTGGTGGAGAGTTGCTTTTCAGACTGGAGGCCTGTTACCAATGGTGTGCCACAAGGATCAGTGCTGGGTCCACTGCTTTTCGTAATTTATATACATGATTTGGACGTGAATATAGAAGGTATAGTTACTACATTTGCAGATGACACCAAAATTGGAAGGGTAGTGGAGTGGACAGTGAAGAAGTTTACCATAGAGTACAATGAGATCTTGATCAAATGGGCCATGGGCTGAGGAGTGGCAGATGCAGTTTAATTTAGATAAGTGTGAGATACTGCATTTGCGAAAGGCAAATCAGAGCAGGACTTAGACACGTAATGGTAAAGTCCTAGGGAGTGTTGCTGAACAAAATGTTCTTGGAGTGTAGGTTCACAGTTCATTGAAAGTGGAGTCACAGGTAGACAGGACAGTGAAGAAGGTGTTTGTTATGCTTTCCTTTATTGGTCAGAGTATTGAGTACAGGAGTTGGGAGGTCATGTTGCAACTGTACAGGAAATTGGTTAGGCCACTTTTGGAATATTGCGTGCAATTCTGGTCTCCCTCCTATCAAAAGGATGTTGTGAAACATGAAAGGGTTCAGAAAAGATTTACAAGGATGTTGCCAGGGTTGGAGGATTTGAGCTATAGGGAGAGGCTGAATTGACTGGGGCTGTTTTCCCTGGCGCATCGGTGGCTGAAAGGTGACCTTATAGAGACTTATAAAATCATGAGGGATATGGATATGATTAACAGACAAGGCCTTTTCCCTGGGGTGTGGGAGTCCAGAACTAGAGGGCATCGGGGAAAAATTTAAAAGGGGTTAAGAGACAACATTTCATGTAGAGGGTTGTGCATGTATGGAATGAGCTGCCAGAGGAAGTGGTGGAGGCTGGTACAATTATAACATTTAAAAGGCATCTGGATGGGTATATGAATAGGAAGGGTTTGGAGGGTTATGGGCCAAATGCTGGCAAGTGAGACTGGATTAGGTTGGGATACCTGGTCAACATGAACAAGTTGGACCAAAGGGGTGGTTTCTCTGCTGCACTCTATGACTCTCTGATTCTTAGATATGTCTTGACATCAGGAACAACTCCCGGATTCTCTTACACAATTGCTGAATCTCAAGGTTTCTTGCTAGGCAGTGGTGAGTTGCCAGTTAAGGCACTTTATAGCTTGTCAAATGCCTTATTAACACCACAACTTACCTCATTCATTGCTGGGTGTACTGACATCCAGTATTGAAAAAAGCTGCTGGGTGTACTGACATGCAGTATTGAAAGCTGCTGCAAGGATGCTTTGCATGCAGGAATATAGACCCATCTCTGTATCTCAGGGCTGCTCACTTGCTCTCTTAGCACTTGCTCACTTGGGCGGCACGGTGACACAGTGGTTAGCACTGCTGCCTCACAGTGCCAGAGACCAGGGTTCAACTCCACACTGACTGTGTGGAGTTTGCACGTTCTCCCCGTGTCTGTGTGGGTTTCCTCCGGGTGCTCCAGTTTCCTGCCACTGTCCAAAAATGTGCAGGTTAGGTGAATTGGACACATTAAATTGCCCGTAGTGCTAGGTGCAGGGGTAAATGTAGGGGAATGGGTCTGGGTGGATGCACTTCGGCGGGTTGGTGTGGACTTGTTGGGCCGAAGGGCCTGTTTCCACACTGTAAGTAATCTAATCTAATCACATAAAGTCAGAGGATCTGTACTTCTGCTCTACAGCAGTGGATTATGGCCAGTCTTATGTCTCCCTAAGACAGTCGGGGTGTGTGGCACAGATGGAGCTTAGATGGTCAGGGAGATATACATTCACCAGTTAAGGGTGTTGGCATGACTTGTCCCTGGCAAACTGGTTGATTGCTCAAGGTGAAGGACCAGAGTCTGTGCACAGAAACTATTTGGGGGAGGGGCATTTGTCACCTCCTATACCAGAGGCTGATTGAAGGGAAGCTAAGTAAGTGTAGGTTAATATGTCCAGGTTGGGTGGGGACCTAGAGTAGCATGAAGCCGATGGTATTCACAGGAAAGGGATCGGAATGTTTGGGACCTCACAGATATGTAGGCGCAGAGGCTGGAACCCACTGGCCCAAGACTGCTTACTGTTGCTTTCTTTGGTGGTGGAATTGAAAGAACACAAGGAGAAACAAAGGATGGCGTAACAGCGCAGTGGTTAGCACTGCTACTGCACAGTGCCAGGGTCCTGGGTTCAATTCCAACCTCAGGTGACTGCATGAAGTTTGCATGTTCTCCCTGTGTTTGTGTGGATTTCTGCCAGGTGTTCTCATTTCCTCCCACTGCCCAAAGATGTGGAGGTTAGGTGGATTGGCCATGCTAAATTTCCCTGTTGGGTCCACAGATGTGCAATCAAGGTGGATTAGCCATTGTAAATATGAGGATGGGGTGGGATGCTCTTGGAGGGATAGTGTGGCAGAATGACCTCGTTCTGCACTGTAGGGACTCTATGATGAACTGATGCCCCTTAGATGCACATTGTTGCATCATGTACAAGGGAGTGAGGAAGAACAGTCCAGAAATGAAACGATATGGTGATGTTGGTTCACAACAATCAACAATAAGGCAACCAAGTTGTCAAATGCAATAGAGACAAATGCATTCCTCTCCAGATCAAGGCAAATTTGTTAATTTCCAAAGCAGTTTATTGAAATTTGAAATAAACTAATATAAACTTTGTATCTGTTGTACAATTATCAATTTGACAATACTTGCCTATGTACAAACATGTATCTTTCTTTGGGATAAGTTTGTAATTTTGGGCAAGAAAGAGGATGGAATATTATGTAACACAGTGAGTATGCCAGTATGTCTTTAAGAGATGTATTCAAGATGGCATGTGTAGCCTGTGGCCTGAAGTATACAGATCTCATATTCCACCTTACTTGGGATCACTTGAAGCATGACAATTCATTAGAAGCATGGTTCACTGTTGTAATCTTATAGTTCAACATTAGGCCTGTCTCATAAATTCCTGAGGAATGTAATGCTTGTAGATAATAAGTAGATGTAGTCATTGCCTGTTTCATTCTTCAGTACTATGATATGCACACCCACTGCATCAGGTGAAAGGACTCTATTGAAGGCAAAAATCACACCAAAAGATCAATCTATGTTTTATTTCTGATTTATGCTTCTTGATATTGAGACATTGTCTCTCAATTTCTCTTGGCCTGTAAATATCTATTAAGCAATGTTACACTCTTTAACACTGGGAAAACGTACAATGAAATCCTACGTAAAGCTATCTGATACAATGTTTTCAGAGACTTCTCATACAGTCATCCACAGCAACTGGTAAAAGGGGTAATTTTATAAATCCATACTACTGGCATAACATCTGGCTGCACACTTGCAGGGTGTACATCAGTACCATATCAGTATTTAACATGGTAGAATTTGATTCAGTTTGACAGATTTAGGAGGTCAAGGGATGAGATTACGTAGAACCAAGAATATGTTAGGAGAATTATCATTTCCCAGTGAGTAATGAATCACTGGAATGTGTTGCCAGCTGGTACCCTGGGAGCAGACTCTCTGCCTTCAAGAGGGAGCTGGATCAGTTTGAGTGGGAAAGAAATTGCATCTTCTATTAACATTTCTGATTACCTGCTGCATCTGTGTACTAGTTTTCTGTTTTATCCACAAGTATCCCCTAGTCTCTTTGTGTTGCAGCTTTCTACAGTTTTTCTCCATTTAAGTATTATTCTGTTCTTTTGTTCTGCTTTTAAAATGAACAACTTCACATTTTCCAACATTTGCCCATCACCTTAACCTATCAAGATCTTACAATCTCTCTGTGAACTGGCTGTATCTCTTTCACAACCTGTCTTTCAAGCTATCTTCATATTGTCTAAAAATTAGGCTATAGCACATTCACTTCCTTCCTCCAAGTCATAAATATATAATAAAAATTGCAGCCTCAGCACTGATCCCTGTGACACTCCACTGGCCACAGGCTGCTAACCTGAAAAAGGATCCCTTATTCCCACTCACTGTTTCATGCTAATTAGCCAATTCTCTATCCATGACAAAATACCACCTCCATCGCCATGGGCTCTAATGAATTAACCTTTAGTGAGGAAGCTTGATGAATGCCTTCTCAAAGTCTAAATACAACATGTCTACTGATTCCCCTTGATCCATTCTGGTTGAGACTTCTATTGCTCGTTCTGCTGCATTTATTTGCATGGTGGTTCAGTGGTTAGCACTACTGCCTCATAGCACCAGGGACCTGCGTTCAATTCCCGAATTGGGTGACTGTCTATGTGGAGTTTGCACATTCTCCCCGTGTCTGCGTGGGTTTCCTCCGGGTGCTCCAGTTTCCTCCACAATCCAAAGATGTGCGGGTCAGGTGAATTGGCCATGCTAAATTGCCCATAGTGTTAGGTGCATTAGTCAGGGGTAAATATAGGATAGGGGAATGGGGCTGGGTGAGTTACTCTTCGGATGGTCAGTGTGGATTTGTTGGGCAGAATGGCCTGTTTCCATGCTGTCGGGAATCTAATCTATTTTGATCAGAGTTCAGACAGGAAAAGTTGGAGCCTATTTTCTTGGTCTTTTACAGTTTCAGCTGTGGCCTTTTTATTTTGATCTTTTACAGTTTCTTTCAGTTTGAAGCAGCTTTCATAGCTTTGAACATTCCTGTATCTCTGTCAATAGCTGTGCTTTTTAATAGTTCTTCAGTGCTCAATCTCAGCTCCTACAATGTTTAAAGCTCAGAAAACAATAGTTTGGCCTGCACTATGATTTTATGGAAATGAGTGCAAGGTAGCAGAACCTAGTCAGTACTATGTACAAGGTAAAAGCAATGACTGCAGATGCTGGAAACCAGATTTTGGATTAGTGGTGCTGGAAGAGCACAGCAGTTCAGGCAGCATCCGAGTAGCAGCAAAATCCACGTTTTGTGCAAAAGCCCCGTCTAGTCAGTACTATGGCAAGCCAACAGGCACGTTTGTATAGATTGCATTACTATCCTAAACACATCTCATCGAGGAGACACTTAGAATTAGTGTAGATCAAAGTCTTCATATAAATAAAGGTTTTTTAAAAATGTACTCATAAGACCATAAGACATAGGAGCAGAAATAGGGCCATTCAGCCCATCAAGTCTGCTCCACCTTCAATCATGGTTGATAAGTTTCTTAACCCCATTCTCCCACTTTCTCCTCGTAACCCTTGCTTTCAAGAACCTATCTCTCTCAGTCTTAAATATACTCAGTGACCCCACAGCCTTCTGTGGCAATGAATTCCATAGATTCCCCACTCTCTGGCTGAAGAAGTTTCTCCTTATCTCCATTCTAAAAGACCTTCCCTCTACTCTAAGGCTGTGCCCTTGGATCCTTGTCTCTCCTACCAATGGAAACACCTTCCCAAAATCTCCTCTGTCCAGGCCATTCAGTATTCCATATTTTTCAACCAGATTCCCCCTCATCCTTCTAAACTCCATTGAATGTAGACTCAGAGTCCTCAAACATTCCTGATATGTTAAGCTTTTCATTCCTGGGACCATTCTCGTGAACCTCCTGTGAATACGCTCCAGGGTCAGTACATCCTTCCTGAGATATGGGGCACAAAACTGCACATAATACTCCAAATGTGGTCTGACCAGAGCCTTATAGAGCCTCAGACGTACATCCCTGCTTTTATATTCAAGTCCTCTCAAAATAAATGCCATCATTGCATTTGCCTTCCTAACTACTGACTCAACCTCCAAGTTTACCTTGAGAGAATCCTGGACTTGAACTCCCAAGTCTCTTTGCACTTCAGATTTTTGAATTTTCTCCCCATTTAGAAAATAGTCCATGCCTCTATTCCTCCTGCCAAAGTGCATGACCTCACACTTGCCCATTCTCCTAACCTGTCCAAATCCTTCTGCAGCCTCACTGCTTCCTCAATGCTATCTGTCCCTCTACCTATCTTTGTATCATCTGCAAACTTAGCCAGAATGCCGTCAGTTCCTTCATCCAGATCATTAATGTATAAAAGGAAAAGTTGTGGTCCCAACACTGAGCCTTGTGGAACACCACTTGTCACCGGCTGCCATTCCGAGAAAGATCCTTGTACATGTATTTGGAAATGTGTTGCTGGAAAAGCGCAGCAGGTCAGGCAGCATCCAGGGAACAGGAGAATCGACGTTTCGGGCATATGCCCTTCTTCAGGAATGAGCAGAAGGGCTTATGCCCGAAACGTCGATTCTCCTATTCCCTGGATGCTGCCTGACCTGCTGCGCTTTTCCAGCAGCACATTTTCAGCTCTGATCTCCAGCATCTGCAGACCTCACTTTCTCCTCATGTATTTGGAAAGGCAAGGACTGATTAGGGATAGTCAACATTGCTTTGTGCGTGGGAAATCATGTCTCACAAACTTGATTGAGTTTTTTGAAGAAGTAACAAAGAAGATTGATGAGGTCAGAGCAGTAGATGTGATCTATATGGACTTCAGTAAGGCATTCGACAAGGTTCCCCATGGGAAACTGATAAGCAAGGTTAGATCTCATGGAATACAGGGAGAACTAGCCATTTGGATACAGAACTGGGTCGAAGGTAGAAGAGAGAGGGTGGTGGTGAAGGGTTGTTTTTCAGACTGGAGGCCTGTGATCAGTGGAGTGCCACAAGGATCGGTGCTGGGTCCACTGCTTTTCATCAATTATGTAAATGATTTGAACGTGAACATAGGAGGTATAGTTAGTAAGTTTGCAGATGACACCAAAATTGGAGGTGTAGTGGACAGTGAAGAGGGTTACCTCAGACTACAACAGGATCTGGACCAGATGGGCCAATGGGCTAAGAAGCGGCAGATGGAGTTAATTCAGATAAATGTGAGGTGCTGCATTTTGGGAAAGCAAATCAGAGCAGGACTTATACACTTAATGGTAAGGTCCTAGGGAGTGTTGCTGAACAAAGAGAACTTGGAATGCAGGTTCATAGCTCCTTGAATGTGGAGTCGCAGCTAGATAGGATAGTGAAGAAGGCGTTTGGCATGCTTTCCTTTATTGGTCAGAGTATTGAGTACAGGAGTTGGGAGGTCATGTTGCAGCTATACAGGACATTGGTTAGGCTACTGTTGGAATATTGTGTGCAATTCTGGTCTCCTTCCTATCGGAAAGATGTTGTGAAATTTGAAAGGGTTCAGAAAAGATTTACAAGGATGTTGCCAGGGTTGGAGGATTTGAGCTACAGGGAGAGGCTGAACAGGCTGGGGCTGTTTTCCCTGGAGCGTCGGAGGCTGAGGGGTGACTTTATAGAGGTTTACAAAATTATGAGGGGCATGGATAGGATAAATAGACAAAGTCTTTTCCCTGGGATCGGAGAGTGCAGAACTAGAGGGTATAGGTTTAGGGTGAGAGGAGAAAGATATAAAAGAGACCTAAGGGGCAACTTTTTCACACAGAGGGTGGTACGTGTATGGAATGAACTGCCAGAGGATGTGGTGGAGGCAGGTACAATTGCAACATTTAAGAGGCATTTAGATGGGTATATGAATATGAAGGGTTTGGAAGGATATGGGCCGGGTGCTGGCAGGTGGGACTAGATTGGGTTGGGATATCTGGTCGGCATGGACAGGTTTGACCGAAGGGTCTGTTTCCATGCTGTACATCTCTATGACTTTATGACTCCACTCTCTGCTTTCTGCCAGACAGCCAAGCTTCTATCCATGCTAGCATCTTGCCTCTGACACCACGGGCCTTCTGTGTGACACCTCGTCAAAGGCCTTCTGAAGTCCAGGTAGAGAACATCCATTGGCTCTCCTTGGTCTAACCTGTTTGTTACTTCCCTCAAAGAATTCAATCAGATTTATCAGGCATGACTCCTCTTGATGAAACCATGCTGACTTTGCCCTATTTTACCATGCACTTGCAAGTAATTAGAAATCTCATGCTTCACAATGGATTCCAAGATCTTACCCATGACCGAGGTTAGGGAAATCGGTCTGTAATTTTCTGACTTTTGCCTTACTCACTTTTTAAACAGGAAATTCCAGTTCTCTTCCTAAAAGATCACCACTAATGCCTCTACTATTTCTTCAGCTATCTCCCTTAGAACTCTGGGATTGAATCCATCTGGTCTAGTGATTTATCCACCTGCAGGCCATTCAGTTTTTCTAGCACCTTCTCCTTGGTGATGGTCACCACAGTCAGCTCTGCCCTCTCACTGTCTTGAATTTTGGGATATTACTCATGTCTTCCACTGTGAAGACTGATGTGAAGTAATTATTCAGTTCCTCAGCCATTTCCTTGTTCCTCAATGCTTATCTCTCCAGCATCATTTTCCAGCAGCCCAATGTCGACTTTTGCCTCTCTTTTGCCCTTTATATATCTAAAGAAACTCTTACAGTCTTCCTTTGTATTACTGGCTAGCTTATGCCCATGTTTAATCTTCTCCCTCCTTATCTCCTTTGTTGCCCTCTGTTGGTCTTTGTAAGCTTCCCAATCCTCTGGTTTCCCACTGCTCTCTGCCACATTATATGTTTTCTCTTTTGCTTTTATGCTATCCCTGACTTCTATAGTCAGCCATGGTTGCCTCATCCTCTCTGTACCATGCTTCCTTTCCCTCAGAATGAATCTCTGCTGTGTTTTCTGAATTACTCCCAGAATTTCCTGCCACTGTCTTTCCTGCTCGGCCTCTATCCCAGTCAATTCTTCTAGTTCCTCCATTATGCCTCTGTAGTTGTATTTATTCATCTGTAATACTGTTATCACTGATTCTATCTTCTCCCTTTCAAATTGCAGAGTAAGTTCAATCATATTATAATCACTGCCTCCTAAGGGTTCCTTCACCTTAAGCTCCCTTATCAAGTCCACCGCAATTTGGAAAAGTATGAAGTCATTCACTTTGGAAGGTCGGATTTGAATACAGAATATAGGGTTAAAGGCAGACCCTAGAGGGATTTTGGGGTCCATGTCCATTCATCCCTCAGAGTTGCCACCCAAGTTGATAGGGTTGTTAAGAAGGCGTTTGATGTGTTGGCTTTCATGAACAGGGGGATTGAGTTTAAGAGCTATGTGGTTATGCTGCAGCTCTGTAGAGCCCTGGTTAGATCACACTTGGAATATTGCGTTCATTTCTGGTTGCCTCATTATAGGAAAGATGTGGAAGCTGTAGAGAGGGTGCAGAGGGGATTTACCAGGATGCTGCCTGGACTGGAGAGTCTGTCTTCTAAAGAAAGATTGAGGGAACTACGGCTTTTCTCATTGGAGTGAAGAAGGATGAGAGGTGACTTGATAGAGGTGTACAAGATGATGAGAGGCACAGATAGAGTGGATAGCCAGAGACATTTTCCCATGGTGGAAATGGCTATCACAAGATGGCATAATTTTAAGGTGACTGGAGGAATGTATAGGGGAGATGTCAGAGGTAGGTTCTTTATGTGGGTGCGTGGAATGCACTGCCATCAGTGATAGTAGAATCAGAAACATTAAGGACATTTAAGCAACTCTTGGATAGGCACATAGAAGTTAGTACAAATGAAGGGTATGTAGGTTAGTCTGATCTTAGAGTAGATAGAAGGCTAGCACAACATCGAGGGCCGAAGGGTCTGTACAGTGCTGTTCTGTTCTACGCATTGTTCTATTGCACAACACAAAATCCAGTATTGCCTGTTCTCTCGTGGGCTCCACCACAAGCTGCTCCAAAAAGCTATCACGTAGACATTCCACAATTCCCTTTCTTACAATCCACTACCAGTCCACCTGCATATTGAAATCCCCCATGATCACTGTAACTTTGCCTTTCCTACACATCTTTTGCTATGTCCTGGTGTATCTTGCACCCCAGCTCCTGACTACTATTTGGAGGTCTGTACAAAACTCCAACTATGGTTTTTTTACCATTGCGGTTCCTCAATTCTACCCACACAGATTCTACACCATCTGACCCTACTTCGTTTCTTACTTTTGATTTAATTTCATTTCTTTCCAATAAGGTAACTGCACCACCTCTGCCCACCTGCCTATCTGTTCAATAGGATGTATATCCTTGAATACTTAGCTCCCAATCCTGATGCCCTTGCAGCCATGTCTCCCTGATGCCCACCATGTCATTCCTGCCAACTTCAATCTACGCCACAAGCTCATTTACCTTATTCCTTATAGTGGGTGCATTCAGATATAACACCTTCAGTCCTGTATTAACTGTCCCTCTTCTCAGTGATATTGGTTTTAGATTAGATTAGATTACATTACAGTGTGGAAACAGGCCCTTCGGCCCAACAAGTCCACACCGACCCGCCGAAGTGCAACTCACCCATACCCCTACATTTACCCCTTACCTAACACTATGGGCAATTTAGCATGGCCAATTCACCTGACCTGCACATCTTTGGACTGTGGGAGGAAACCGGAGCACGCAGGGGAAACCCACGCAGACACGGGGAGAACGTGCAAACTCCACACAGTCAATTGCCTGAGGCGGGAATTGAACCCGGGTCTCTGGCGCTGTGAGGCAACAGTGCTAACCACTGTGCCACCGTGCCGCCCACTAACGTTGTCCAGTGTGCTTGAAGTTTGATTCTCACCCTTTCCACACACTCTGTCCTATTTGTGTCTGTGCTGGAGATTTTAATAACCTCTCCTGAGTTCTGCACTCTTACCTCGTCCTTTAATTTGGGTTTTCGAATTTCCCATATAACTGCACGCTCCCCCCCCGCCCATTTAGTTTGAATCCCTGCCTACAGCCCTAGTTATGTGATTGGCTAGGACTCTGAATGAATCTTCAGATGAAGACTGTCCCATCAGAACAGGTCCCTTCTTCCCCAGTACTGGTGCCAATGTCCCATGAATTCAAACCCATTTCTCCCACACTGATCTTTGAGCCACGCATTTACCTGTTTAATCTTACTGACTCTGTGCCAATTAGCTCGTGGCTCAGGCAGTAATCCAGAGATTATTACCTTTTTAGTTCTGCTTTTTCGAGTATTGCTGAATTATTGAAGAGTAACAAGACTTCCATTACACTTACAAAAGATGAAATATGTTGGCAATAAGGTGGCAACATATGAAACTAAAGTGTTACAGAAAAGAATCTGAAAGCACAAAGAAATTTTAAAAAGACTGCAATCATGAAAAATCATAGCGAAATGTTTGACTAGATCAAAGAGAGAACAATGTAATGAAAGTGCTCTACTCACCAGTGGTCTGGCAGCAGGATAAGATCCCTGGATTGCAGTCGAGCTTTGAGTATACACAGGAATGGAAGCATCTACCAGAACCAGTCCTGATAATAAAAGTGTGCAGTCAGCAGACAGACAACTGGAGAAAACATTTGCCAAGTATGGAAAAGGTTTGTGGTTACACAGAAAAGACTAGTACGATAAGGTTAGTACTCTTAACGTATGTAATCAGAACCATTGCAGATGATGTGTTGACCAAAGGGTGGATGAGACTTCACCTTCTTACAACAAAGCCATGAAAATCTTTGATATATATTCCAGTGTCCAAAACAATTGAATCATCAGAAGGATTAGATTTAATAAATAGAGACAATGACCTTCAACAGTCTATAAATTGGCTGGTAATTGGGAGGAGTTATGATCCCAGCAGATGTTAACACAGGACAAGTTAAAATTCAGCAGTATCTTTTAAAAACATTGAAGGTAGATGCAGGAGTAGGCCACTCAGCCCTTTGAGTCTGCACCACAATTCAATATGATTCTGGCTGATCATGCAATCTCAGTATCCCACTCCTGCTTTCTCCCTATACCTCTTGATCTCTTTAGCTGCAAGCACCATGTCCAATTCCCTCTTGAATATACCTAATGAACTGACCCTGAACAACTTCCTGTGGCAGAGAATTGCACAGTTTCACAACTCTCTGAGTGATGACGTTCTTCCCCATCTCAGTCCTGAATGGCTTACCCCTTGCTCTTAGACTGTGAACCCCAGTTCTGGATTTTCCCAACATTGGGAACATTCTTCCTGCATCTAGCCTGTTCAGTCCCATCAGGATTTTATATGTTTCTCTGAGATACCCCTTCAACCTTCTAAACTCCAGACACACAACTCCAAGAAAGGACTTTCACTTTAAAATTTCTTATTCAATTGATTTATGCATATTCATCAGATATGATTCAGTCGTCTGTCCCAGACACACAGAAGTACAGACTAATTAATTGACTCTATCAGCCCTCCTCCTTAGACTGCTAAAACAAATTGAGACTGATTTTCAGCTCTGATCTCCTGGAGGTTTCTTTCTAATTCTCCCAGCTTGGAGTCTTCTGCAAAGTAAAATCTGTTCTTCTACTAGGGTGACCTCTCCTCTGAACTCAATCTGCTCGTGCTCCCGATCATTTGTTTCCGTATCATAAAGCTCAATTATTGTAAACATTAAAAAAAATTACACTCCAGGTAGCTGATCAGAGTCATTATGTTCCTGTTAGAGTGCAAAGTAAGGTAAGGTAGGATTAGAAAATAGTGGATGAATAAAGAGATTGAAGTTCTCATCAAAAATAAAAAGGAATCATGTATTAGATGTAAACAACTGGGCAGGACAGTGGCTCAGTGGTTACCACTACTGCGCCAGGGACCCAGGTTCAATTCTACCCTGGGGTTATTGTGTGGAGTTTGTATGTTCTCCCCATGTCTGCATGGGTTTCCCTCTGGGTGCTCCGGTTTCCTCCCACAGACCAAAGATATGCAGGTCAGGTGGATTGGCTATTCTAAATTGCTGATAGTGTCCAGAGATGTGTAAGTTTGGTGGTTTTCCAATGGGAAGTGCAGGTTTACGGGGATAGGGTAGGTGCCTGGGTTTGGGAAGGATGCTCTTTGGAGGGTTAGTGTGGATTTGATGGGCCAAAGGGCTTGCTTTCACACTGTAGGGATTCTATGATTACAGCCTTGGTTCAAACATGGACATAAGAGCTGAATTCCAGTGGGGAGGTGAGAGTGACAGCTCTTGACATCAAGGCTGCATTCAACTGAGTGTGACATTAAGGAGCCCTGGCAAAACTGGAATCAATGGGTATAGGGGGCAAACTCATCAGGAATGTGATGAAAGGCTTATGCCCAAAATATCGATTCTCTTGCTGCCCAGATGCTGCCTGACCTGCTGAACTTTCCCAGCGTCAGACTTTCGACTCTGATTTCTCCAGCATCTGCAGTCCTCACTTTCTGTCACAGAGGAAGATGGTTGTGGTTGTTGGAGGTCACTCATCTCAGCTCCAGGACAACTCTGCAGGAGTTCCTCAGGGTAGTGTTCTAGGCTCAACCATCTTCAGCTGCTTCATCAATGACATTCCTTCCATCACAAGATTACAAGTTGGATGTTGGTTGATGACTGCACAATGTTCAGTACCATTCCTAACTCCTCAGATACTGAAGCAGTGCATATTCAAATGCAACAAGATCTGGTCAATATCCAGACTTAGACTGACAAATAACAAGTAACATTTGTGCCACAGAAATGCCGGGCTATGGCCATCATCAATAAGAAAGTATCTAACCACTGGCCCCTGACATTCCATGGTGTTACCATCACTGACTCCCTTACTATCAACATCCTAGGGGTTATCATTGACCAGAAACTTAACTCGACTCACCACATAAACACTATTGGTACAACAGCAGGTCACAGGCTAGGAATATTGCAGCGAGTAACTCACTTCCTGACTCCCCACAGCCTGTCCACTATCTACAAGGGAAAAGTCAGGAGTATGATGGAATATTGCCCATTTGCCTGTATGGGTGCAGCTCCAACAACACTCAAGAAGCTCGACACCATCCAGGACAAAGCAGGCCCTGCTTGATTGGCACCACGTCCATAAGCATCCACTCCCTCCACCACTGACGGTCAGTAGCAACAGTGTATACCATCCACAAGATGCACTGCAGAAATTCACCAAAGATCCTCAGACAGCACCTTCCAAACCCACAACCACTTACATCTAGAAGTATAAGGGCAGCAGATAAATGGGAACATCACCACCTTCAAGTTCCTCTCCAAGCCACTCACCATCCTGATTTGAGAATATATCATTGGTCCTTTAATGTTGTTGGGTCCAAATCCTGGAACTCCCACCCTAATGGCATTATGGATCAACCTGATTCAAGAAGGCAGCTCACCACCACCTTCTCAAGGGCAACTAGGGATGGGCAATAAATGCTGCCCAGCCAGCAATGCCTGACAATTGAGTTCAAATGAATCTCTTGAACAGTACAAAGGGCATTCTTAAGAGGGAGATCAGGAAGCAAAGAGAGGATATGAGATAGCCTCAGCAAATATGGGTATGGATAATTCAAAGAGATTCTACAACTTCATTAAGGGCAAGAGAGCAACTAGAAAGAGAGTAGGATCACTTAAAGATCAGCGACGTTTTCTTTGTCTTGAATCTCAGGAGGTAGGTGAGATAGTCAATGAATATTTCGCCTGAGTAAAGTCCTAATTAAATATCCAGAAATTTCTCAGAAAGGTCAAGGGACTCTCAAAGGAGTGAAGGCCACCTTACATATTGACCAAGAAACAATTCCATGATTCTGCAAGGCCTGCCCAGTGCCATTTGCCTAATGCGGAAAAGTAGAGGCAGAAACCAGGAGACTGGAAAGTGAAGGAATCATCAAACCAGCCCAGTTTGTGGAGTGGGCAGCCCTGAGTCTTACCAATTGTTTGGTTTGCCCTTGTGTGGATTTTAAACAAAGAGTGAACAACTTTTCGCAGGTGGATAGGCACTCAATCCCTCACTTAGAGGATTTATATGCAAAGCTGTCTTTCATGAAGCTGGACATAGTTGCAATTGTGATTAGATGAGGCTTCCCAGAAGTAAGTTCCAATTAATACCCATAAGGGCTTGTACCAA
Source organism: Chiloscyllium plagiosum (assembly GCF_037043375.1). NCBI lineage: Eukaryota > Metazoa > Chordata > Chondrichthyes > Orectolobiformes > Hemiscylliidae > Chiloscyllium > Chiloscyllium plagiosum. The sequence goes on along the minus strand of NW_028270169.1, from coordinate 3,579,801 downwards.
TAGACATGAGACTGCTACTGGGGTTTTGTCAGCCTGTGCAATTTTCAGCGGATGATGGAGAGCATCTTACAAGTCTACCACAGGTCACCATTTATGTAAATGACATGATAATAAAAGGAAAGTCTAATAAGGAGCACTTCGAGAACTTGGTCAAATCTTTACCACCATAGTCAGTCGAATCTCAGATGGCGATGAAGCAGACTGCAGATGGGAGGTGGAAGACCTGGAAAAATGGTGCACTGAGAACAGCCTAGCCCTCAATGCTAGCAAAACCAAGGAACTCATTATTGACGTTCGGTGGGATGTTACTCATGCCCCCCTACACATTAACAGCATGGAGAGTGTCAAGCTCCTGGGAGTGGTCATCCACAACAAGCTTTCTTGGACTCTTCATGTGGACGCACTGGTTACAAAGGCCCAACAATGTCTCTTCTTCCTCAGGCAGATGAGGAAATTTGCCATGACGGTGAATACCCTTGCCGACTTTTATAGGTGCGCCATCGAGAGCATTCTGTCTGGATGTATCACTACCTGGTATGGCAACTGTACCTTTCAAGATCGGAGACGGTTACAGAGAGTGGTGAACTCGGCCCGGATAGTCACAAAGGCCAACCTCCCACCTATAGAATCCATCTACCAGGCTCACTGTCAAGGAAAGGCCGCCAGCATTCTCAAAGATCCATCCCACCCTGGCAATGTTTTTCTACAGCCTCTACCATCGGGGAGAAGGTACAGAAACCTGAACACATGCAGTTTCTACCCTACTGTTATTAGAATACTGAATGGACTCACAAATTCTTAACATTCGCCCGTATCTTTTCTTGTTTTTGCCGCTGTTTACCTATTATTTACTTATCTGTGCTATTTAACTCTGTGATCTGCCTGTATTGCTGCAAGACAAAGCTTTTCACTGTGCCTCAGTACATGTGACAATAAATTCAATTCAATTCAATTAAAGAGGACAAGGCAGTGCTGCCCATAGCTTCAAGCTGAATTCAACAGTGGGCTCTAATACTAAATGTGTGTAATTACAACTTGGAACACCATCTGGGAGGTCAGGTATGTATGTGGATGTATCCAGCCACCTCCCACTGATAGATACACCACTGGAAGATTCCGTGATGATTTTAAATTTTCTGACATCCTTCCAATATCAGACTAAGTTAAAAATCACACAACACCAGGTTATAGTCCAACAGGTTTAATTGGAAGCACACTAGCTTTCAATATCAGACCACGTATGCACAAAGATCTGGTCCTGCATGGTGATGGGGGAAACCAAAGGGCCATCACAACCAGAACTGAAACCCTTTTTGGACCCAGAAAGACCAGATCACAGTAGAGAATGGCATGTTATTATGGGGAGGAAGAGTGATTGGCTCGAGCAAAGATCCTGGCAAAGGTACTGGCTGAGCTCCCCCAGGGTCATCTAAGGGTTTCCAAAATGAAAACATTGGCGAGAAGTTATATCTGGTGGCCAGGTATGAATGCAGACATGGCTGTGTTGGTGGGGTAGTGCCCAGAGTACTAACAAGGAGAAAAACTATGCTAGCAGCTCCCCCATATTCATGGGAATGGCTGGGTTAATCCTAGATTCTGTTACACGTTGAGTATCATGGACTCAATGTTCTTCGTCATTGTAGACACCCACTCATAGTGGCTGGATATGCAGAGAGTTCATTCTTCAAATACGGGGATGACGATAGAAAAGTTGTATGCATCTTTTGCAATATACAGACTCCCAGAAGTGTTGGTCACAGATAGTGGGCCATTGTTTATCAGCTGGGAATTTGGGTATTTCCTATAGTCAAATGTTATTCGTCATTTAAGGACAGCTCCATACCATCTATCATCCAATGATCTGGCAGAAAGTGCAGTCCAAACTTTGAAGGTTACAGCTTCACTAGATACAAATCTCTCCCGGTTCCTATTTGATTATCAGACTAGCCCGCATGCAACTACAAAGATAGCTCCAGCAGAGTAGGAAGTCGAGGGAAGACTCTGTACCAGGTTATATCTGATCTTCCCAGACCTGGGAGGGGGGGCAGACGGTGAAATGGCATCAGGAACATCATTGCTGGACACAAGACACCACTCAGCAAGAGAGACAGTTTCTTCAGGGGACAAAGTTCGGTGCAGGAATCATGAGAGTGGTCTTACATAGGTATGAGGCATGGTCAACGCAAGGTCATGTCTGGTGATGTGTAAACTTCAGGTTGGTGTGACGGTCCTTAACAAGCACGTGGACCATATGAAAGCTGGAAACTTGGAAACGGTGAGGGAGAAAAATGTGTCCGGCTCCGCGACAGCCTTTCCAACTGTCCTGGAACCTATGGGTTTTCCCTTTCTGTCAAGCGTTGAGGATACCTCGGAATCTGAGATGGACACAGTGGATGTTGCCGCTTCGATGCCTTTGCCACCTGAAGAGGAGAACGAATTCCTTCTGAGACACTCCAGGTGTAACAGGCCAGCTCCTGTGCCTTACATGCACCGCCCCGTATCAGAGGCTGACCTGGTGCTAAAACACAGCAGGAGGATCTACAAAAGAAAGGACCAGTCTATGTCCTGGGATTCAGGGCGGAGGGATGCAGTGATTGTAACGAGGTCAGCCAGATAGACCTCATAGAATATGAGTTCCCCGATTGGGGCTGTTAACCTGTTTCCAATCAGGAGCCCTGGCTGACAGATATAAACATGAGTGTCCACGTTCTGTGTTCTCTGAGAGCTGGCTCTGACGGAGCTGGATCAGTGTCAAGGAGTCTCCATGGATAAATAAAGGGTGACCAGGTGATGGGAAACTGGCCTCTGTGGAGTTATTTCTCCAACTACATCCTCCTGAATTTGGTGACCTCGTAATGGAATGGGATCAATGTGCCACACCACAATATGGAGAATTGTACATGGTGCACCCAGGATATGCCTCTGGGAATTACAGGTATCCCCTGTTTCCACGGGTGATACATCCCAAGACGTACCTTGGATGCCTGAAACCACAGATAGTGGTGAACCCTATCATTTAAATGGGAATTTACATCCCCAGCAGCTCCCTGCAATTATTTCTGGAATGTTCCACATCATTTGTTTGGGCCGCGGTAAACTGCAGATAACGGAAACCGAGGAAATCGAATCTGCGGATACAGGGACTCTACTGTTTGGGAAGCAGGTGAAACAAATTGCACGGCTGTTTCTATTGCACAAGTTACAATTGTTCCAAAAGAATTTCCATCAGTCAGTAAATCTGAGTGAACCATCCTGACTCCTGTTGATTTTACTGGTTTTATCAAAGGTGAAGCAGTAATTCATGGTAACTCCTGTACCATGGGTGGACAACCCGCCATCTGTGGCAAGGCCTACACGATATAACCTGCTACAAAGTGAAGCAGAACAGAGCAGTGGACAAAAATACATCCCTCCCCAATGTGCTCAATGCATTTCACACTCAGTTCAAATAGGTCAGTGAAACGGTGTCTCCTGCCCTTCCAGCCTCAGATGCTCCTGTTCCCTCAGTCACTGCTGCAGATGTTAGATTGGCCTTGTTGAAAGTGAACCCACAGAAAGGGATTGGCCCAGAGGAAGCCCCCAGCCTTGCACTCAGACCCTGTGCTGACCATCTGGTGAGATTATTCGCTGACATCTTTAATCTCTCCTTGCTACGACCTGAAGTCGCCATCTGCTTCAAGAAGGCCACCATGATCCCGGTACCAAAGAAAGCACATGCAACGTGGCTCGATGACTGCCGCCTGGTGGCTCTGATCTCCATCATTATGAAGTACTTCGAAAGGTTAGTCATGGCTCACACCAACTCCAGCCTCCCAACCTGCCTTCACCTCTTGCAATGTGCCTACAGACACAACTCGTCCACAGAATACACTATCTCCCTAGCCCTGGAACTCCTGGACAATAAGGATAACCATGTCAAGCTTCTACTTATTGACTTTGCCTTTAACATTATAATCCCAACCAAACTAATCTCTGAGCTTCAAGACCCAGGTCTCTGCTCTGCCCTCTGCAACTGGATCCTTGACCTCCTGACCCACAGATCGCAGTCAGTGAGGAAAGGCAACAGCACCTCCTACCCAGGTTACACTCCCCTCCAACCTCCTCCATAACAATCCTCAGCAACTTGGTTGCAGGGTGACACAACTGGGGGTTAAATATCGCAGGGTGTCGGACTATTCGAAAGGACAGAAAGGAAGGAAAGGGAGCTGGTCTAGCGCTGGCATTTAAGGATGAAATCAGGGTGGTAGTGAAAAATAACATAACACCATGGTGGGGTGGGTAATAAACAAAGAAATAACTGATGCATGTAAAAATGGTACAGTAATTATCATGGGAGATTTTAATCTACATATTGATTGGTCAACCAGGTTGGTCAAGGCAGTCTTGAACAGGAGTTCATAGAATGTATCTGCAATAGTTTCCTCGAACAGTATGTAGTAGAACCCATGAGGGAGCAAGCTATCCTCGATCTGATCTTGTGTAATTAGACAGGAATAATTAATGATCTCATTGTTAAGGATCCTCTCAGAAGGAGCAATCACAGATTTAAAATACAGATGGAAGGTTAAAAGGTAAAATCCAATACCAGTGTCTTGTAATTCGACAAAGGAGGCTACTACAGATGAGGGAAGAGTTGCCTAAGCAGACTGGGAACAATGACTATATGGTGAGACAGTTGAGGAACAGGAGAGGACTTTCAAAGTGATCTTTCACAGTGCTCAACAAAAGTATATCCCAGTGAAAAGGAAGGACTGTAGAAAAAAAGATAATCAGCCATGGATAACCAAGGAAATAAAGGAGGGTGTCAAATTGAAAGCTCATGCATACAAAGTAGCAAAGATTAGTGGGAAACTAGAGGATTGGTAGACCTTTAAAGTCATTGGATAAACTTATAAAAAAAGGTAAGATGGATTTATGAGAGTGAATTTGCTTGGAATATAAAAACAGAGCAGAAGTTTCTACAAATAAATAAAATGAAAAAGAGTGGTGAAGGTAAACGTTGGTCCTTAGAGGATGAGAAGGGGGATCTAATAATGGGAATTGCAGAAATGGCCAAGGCATTGAACAGGTATTTGTGTCCATCTTCACAGTGGAAGACACAAGTAACATGCCAATAATTGATGACAAGGAGGTTATGGCAGGTGAGGACCTAGAAATGATCAGCATCATGAAAGAGTTAGTGCTGGGCAAGCTAATGGGGCTAAAGGTAGACAAGTCTCCAAGCCCTGATGGAATGCATCCCAGGGTACTAAAAGAGATGGTGGGGGAAATAGTAAATGTGCTTGTGATAATTTACCAAAATTCAGTGGACTTTGGGGCTGTTCTGGCAGATTGGAAAATAGTAAATGTAATGCCACTGTTTAAAAAAGGAGAGAGACAAAAGGTGGGTAACTGTGGGCTCATGAATTCAACTTCTGTAATAGGGAAAATCAAGGAAGAAATCTATAATCAAGGAAGAAATAGCGAGACATTTGGATAATATTTGTCCCATTGGGCAGAGATTCATGAAAGGTAGGCCATGCTTAACTAATTTACTCAAATTATTTGATGACATGGTAAGTGCAGTCGACTATAGGGAACTGGTGGATGTGGTGTATCTGAATTTCCAGAAGGCATTCGACAAGGTGCCGCACAAAAGCTGCTGCACAAGGCAACGGTGCACACTGTTACTGATACTGTATTACTATGGATAGGAGATTGGTTAACTGACAGAAAACAAAGAGTGGGGATAAATAGGTTGTTTTCTGGATGGCAATCAGTGGCTAGTGGTATGCCTCAGGGATCAGTGTTGGGTCAGTAATTGTTGACAATTCACTTTGATGATTGAGAGTTGGGGACCAACTGTCGTGTGTCAAAGTTTGCAGATGACACTAAGATGAGTGGTAGAGAAGAGTGTACAGAAGATACCAAAAGTCTGCAGAGGGATATCGATAAGTTGTGAGTGGTAGATGTTGGTAAACGTGAGGTCATCCAATTTGGCAGGCATAACAGCAAAATGGACTATAATTTAAATGATGAAAAATTGCAGCATGCTGCTGTACAGAGGGAGCTGGGTGTCATTGGGCATGAATCACAAAATGTTGGTTTGCAGGTGCAGCAGGTAATTAAAAAGACAAATTGAATATTGTCCTTCATTGTTAGAGGGATGGAGTTTAAAAACAGGGAGGTTATGCTGCAGCTGTATAGGATGCTGGTGAGGCTACACCTGGAGTGATGGACTTGTCTGGACTCTGATAGAAATGATAACTACGCTCCTGCCACTTCTGAGTGGTCAAACATACGTGTGACACCGTCAGTCACTGCACTTTCACTGTGAAGACAGCATTGCTTATTAGCTAAACAGGAAGTCACTTGCTCAATACAGATTTGGCAACAGAAGAAGAAGGGTGTCCGAGAGAATGTCCTTTGTCTAATTTGTAATGTCTCCTCCCACACACTACTGGGAAACAATGGAGATGCAGTCCTACCAAGCTGTGACACAGAGTAAGATCAATGGGAATTCTGCTTTTAATTGGTGTGCAATAGTCCTATACTCTGAGATTGCACTTACTGTACACGTTTCTTCCCTTCACATACTATTTGCTCTCTTTCCAAAAATGAAGTGTCTGTCCATTTAGCTATGTACGGATGTAAAATGAAGCAACAATTCCTGATGTTTTATTGTGTGTCAGTATTGAGATGTAAAATCTTTTCTGAAAAAAACTTTTGCTCATTTAGTTTAAAAGAAAACTTCAACTACAAATATTGTGGTATTTGTGATACTGGATGTATATCATTTTCATGAGAGAAACCATAGGAGAAGCAAGGTTCAGATGCTCCACCTCATGCAGCCCACAACCTGCACCAAATACATCCTGTACTGCACCTTGCACCACGGCCCTGCAGCCTGTCATCTTCCAGCACTTCAGGCGAGAGCACACACCCGCACAGAACCCCGTACCCCAGCACAGCACCCCTTACCCCTGCACTGCACCCCCTTCCCCTGCACTACACCCCGTACACCCCTGCACTGCACCACCTACCCCTGAGCAGCACCCCCTACCCCTGCCACAGCACCCCCTACGCCTGCCACAGCACCCCCTACGCCTGCACTGCACCCCCTACCCCTGCACTGCACCCTGTACACCCCTCTCAGCACCCCCTATCCCTGCACAGCAACCCCTATCCCTGCACAGCACCCCCTACCCCTGCACAGCACCCCCTATCCCTGCACTGCACCACTATCCCTGCACTGCACACCCTACCCCTGCACTGCACTCTACACCCCTGCACTGCAAGCCCTACCCCTGCACTGCACCCCCTACCCCTGCACTGAACCCCCTACCCCCGCACTGCACGCCCTACTCCTGCACTGCACCCCCTACCCCTGCACTGAACCCCCTACCCCTGCACTGAACCCCCTACCCCTGCACTGCACACCCTACCCCTGCACTGCACCCCATACCCCTGCACTGCACCCCTACCCCTGCACTGCACTCCGTACACCCCTGCACTGAACCCCCTACCCCTGCACTGCACCCCCTACCCCTGCACTGCACTCCGTACACCCCTGCACTGCACGCCCTACCCCTGCACTGCACCCCCTACCCCTGCACTGAACCCCCTACCCCTGTACTGTACTCCGTACATCCCTGCACTGCACCCCCTACCCCTGCACTGCACTCCGTACACCCCTGCACTGCACGCCCTACCCCTGCACTGCACGCCCTAGTCCTGCACTGCACCCCCTACCCCTGCACTGCACCCCCTACCCCTGCACTGAACCCCCTACCCCTGCACTGCACGCCCTTCCCCTGCACTGCACCCCTATCCCTGCACTGCACGCCCTTCCCCTGCACTGCACCCCTACCCCTGCACTGCACACCCTACCCCTGCACTGCACCCCTACCCCTGCACTGCACCCCTACCCCTGCACTGCACCCCTACCCCTGCACTGCACGCCCTACCCCTGCCACTGCACCCCCTACCACTGCACTGCACCCCTACACCCTGCTACAGCATGCCCTACCCTGCCACAGCACCCCCTACTCCTGCCACAGCATCCCCTACCCCTGCACTGCACCCCCTTTCCCCGGCCCTGCCCCCCCCCCCATACACCAGCCCTGCCCCCCCATACACCTGCCCTGCATTCCATACACCCAACCTGCCTGCCCTGCACCTGCCCTGCCCCTCATACCCCTGCCCTGCACTCTTTACACTCACATTGGACCCTGTAAACCTACTCTGCATCCATACCTGCTCTGCACCTGTCCAACCTTCCTGCTCCCTGTACAACCCAGCCCCAGCACCTATACATCTACCCTGGGTCCCGTATCCCTACTTTATACCCTGTACACTTTCCCTGCTGTGTGTTCACCTGCCCTGCTCATCATCCCCATACCTAACACCCATCCAATACCTAGCACACCCCAACCACTTCCACATGACCACTCCTCGCGGACTCTTACCTGATGGAAATTGTTTTTGGTATCAATGTACAAAGAATTTGGAGAGGTGACCAAAGGCTTGGAACAAAGGCAGATTTCAATGCTTATCTTAAAGGAGTAAAGATTGAGGGTTGGGAAAGGGAATTCTGAAGCTTAGGACCTTGATGTCTGAAAGTATAGCCACCAATGGGGGAACAGTTGAAATGAGGGAGGTCCAAGAAACCAAGATTAGAGGAATATAGAAATTTCAGATGGTAGGGATGAGAAAGTTACAGAAATTGGACAACTGAATCAATAACTCCCGACATTGTGTGCATGAAATGAAGTTAGTTCAATGTCTATCTCACTTTTGGGTTTTCTGATTTTCTCTTCCTTCACCAAAGCTACCAATTCCTTTGTTCGGAATCATTTACCAGAGTCAGAAATTATGGCAAAGACAACAGAATAGATTAAAACCACAGAGTGCTGCACTTGGAGGTTTGGGACATTATACGTTTGGTATCTGCAGACTTGACTTTCTCAATACTCTACTGGACTGTGATACCTTCTGCAAACCAGACTTCAGCCAGACACTGCTGTGTGTATGCTAATGTTTAGCAAGTCCTCTCACCCAGCATCATGTTGCTACTAGCCTATTGCCTTTGTAGTTGGGCACACAATAACCTGCAAGTTATCATGTAGCCATGCAAATAAATTTAAGAGTATCTTAAATTGAATAAACTGGCACCAAAAGAATATTTTGTAGGGAAAATTGACTGTCACCCCTATAAAAAAACAAAGAACTCTGGGTGCAGATCTGGAACAAAAGAAGAAATGCTGGAGAAACTCCCAGGTGTGGAGAGAAAATCGAGTTAATGTTTTCAGTCCAGTGAGCCTTTATCATAACTGAAAGCAGCTGGGAAATTGTGGCATCCATGCTGCTGACAAGGAGTGAGGTTTAGGAGGGTTTAAGAGGAATAGTGAAAGGAATGAGATTAATCGATGGAGATGGTACCCAGAGAGAGAGAGAAATGGAAGCAGACAAAGGGATTGCACATAGTAAACCGCAGAAGATGTAACTGCTGAACTGATAATAACAGGAAATGTGAATATTTGAAAATGGGAACCTGGAGGGAACAGAAGCTGATGGTGTGAGGGTGGGTGATAACATGGAGGGAGGTGGTCCCACTCTGAAATTGTTAAACTTAGTGTTGGGTCATGAACACATTGCGGTACAGACATGGAAGATGAGGTGCTGTTCCTCTAGCTGGTGTTGAGGGTCTCTGGAGCACTGTAGCAGGGTGTAGGTTTGCTCGTTGAGCTGTACATTTGATATCCAGATGTTTCATTACCTGGCTAGGTAACATCATCAGTGGCGACCTCCAAGTGAAGCGAAGCTGTTGTCTCCTGCTTTCTATTTATATCTTTCTCCTGGATGGGGTTCCTGGGGTTTGTGGTGATGTCATTTCCTGTTTGTTTTCTGAGGGGTTGATAGATGGCATCTAGATCTATGTGTTTGTTTATGGCGTTGTTGTTGGAGTACCAGGCCTCTAGGAATTCTCTGGCATGTCCTTGCTTAGCCTGTCCCAGGATAGATGTGTTGTCCCAGTCGAATTGGTGGTTTTTTTCCTCCGTGTGTAGGGCTACGAGGGAGAGGGGGTCGTGTCTTTTTGTGGCTAGCTGATGTTCGTGTATCCTGGTGGCACTGTAGCAGGCCTGAGACACAAGTATTGGCGTGGCAACATGGTGGGGTGTCAAAGTGGCAGGCAGCTGGGAGCTCAGGGTCATTATTACTGATAGAGTTTTGGTGTTTGGCAAATGATCACTCAATCTGCATTTTGTCTTCCCAGCAGAGAAGACCACATTGTGAGCAGTGAATACAGGAGACATGCAGGTAAATTGCTGCTTCTTCTGGGGAGTGAGCCTGGGACCTGGGATAGTGAGGAGAGATATGGGCAGGTGTTGTAGCTTCGGCAACTGCTGGGAAGGTCCTGTGGGAGTGTGAGGAGGTGCTGGGATGGACTACGGTGTTCTAGAGGGACCAGTCCCTGCAGAATGCTGACAAGGAAGGGGAGGGACTTGTGTCGGGTGGACATTTCCTGCTGAAGGTGGGGTAATGGAAGCTTACGATCCCTTGGATGCGGATGCTCGTGGGGTGAGAAGTGAGGACAAGGGAGACCCTATTGTTGTTGTGGGAGGGAAGGGAAAGGCTGAAGGCATAAGTACAGGAAATGGGTGGGACATGGCTGAGAACTCTGACAACCATTATAGAGGGGAATCCGTGATTGAGGAAAAAGATTGACATTCTGAGGCCTCTTGTAGCATCATCAGAACAGGTGTGACAAAGATGGTGAAACTGGGAGAATGGAATGGAGTGTATACAGGAAGCAGGATGAATAGTCCAGGTCATCATGGGAGTCAGTGGGATTGTAATGGGATTCAATGGCCAGCCTATCCCCAGGAATGGAAACAGAGATGTCAAGGAAGGGAAGGGAGGAGGTGAAGTAGAAATTGGAAACGAAATTGATAATATTTTCCAATTCCAGACAAGAAAAGGAAGCAGCACTAAGTATGTCATTGATTTAATGGAGAAAGAGTTCTTGGGAGAGACCCAAGTAGGATTAAAACAAGGAATGTTCCATGTACCCCACAAAGAGACAGGCAAAACTGCGGCCCACATGGGTACTCATGGCCATTCTTTCAATCTGAAGAAAATGAGAGCAGTGAAAGGAGTTGTTCAAAGTGAGGATGAACTCAGCCAGGTAGAGGAGGGCACTGGCGGATGGGGATGGTTCAGCCATGTTTTTCCAGGAGTAAGCAGAGGGCCCTGAGCCAATCCTGATGGGGATGGAGGTGTAAAGAGATTGCACGTCCATGGAGAAGAGGAGGCAGCTGGAGCTCGGGAACTGGAAATTCTGAAAGCGACATAAACCATCATAAGAATCATGAATATAATTCGGAGCAGACTGGAGCACTTTAATTCATTCATGGGATGTAGCGTCACTGGCTAGGCCATTCCTCATTATCCAGAGAACAGTTAAAAGTCAGCCACACAGTTGTGGTAAAAACAATGACTGCAGATGCTGGAAACCAGATTCTGGATTAGTGGTGCTGGAAGAGAATAGCAGTTCAGGCAGCATCCGACAAGCCCAGGACCTCCATATCCTCGGCAGAGTGTGAGGGGGAGTTGAAATGTTGGGCCACGGGGCGGTTTGGTTGATTGGTGCGGGTGTCTCGGAGATGTTCCCTAAAGCGCTCTGCTAGGAGGCGCCCAGTCTCCCCAATGTAGAGGAGACCGCATCGGGAGCAACAGATACAATAAATGATATTAGTGGATGTGCAGGTAAAACTTTGATGGATGTGGAAGGCTCCTTTAGGGCGTTGGATAGAGGTGAGGGAGGAGGTGAGGGAGGAGGTGAGGGAGGAGGTGAGGGAGGAGGTGTGGGCACAGGTTTTACAGTTCCTGCGGTGGCAGGGGAAAGTGCCAGGTTGGGAGGGTGGGTCGTGGACCTGACCAGGTAGTCACGGAGGGAACGGTCTTTGCGGAAGGCGGAAAGGGGTGGGGAGGGAAATATATCCCTGGTGGTGGGGTCTTTTTGGAGGTGGCGGAAATGTCGGTGGATGATTTGGTTTATGCGAAGGTTGATAGGGTGGAAGGTGAGCCCCAGGGGCGTTCTGTCCTTGTTACGGTTGGAGGGGTGGGGTCTGAGGGCGGAGGTGCGAGATGTGGATGAGATGCGTTGGAGGGCATCTTTACCATGTAGGAAGGGAAATTGCGGTCTCTAAAGAAGGAAGCCATCTGGTGTGTTCTATGGTGGAACTGGTCCTCCTGGGACTCCCTCCGCGACTCCCTTGTCAGATCCACACCCCCCACCGACCCAACCACCACTCCCGGCACCTTCCCTTGCAACCGCAGGAGGTGCAACACTTGCGCCCACACCTCCCCCCTCACTTCTCTCCAAGGCCACAAGGGAAACTTCCATATCCGCCACAGATTCACCTGCACCTCCACCCACATCATCTACTGCATCCGCTGCAGCCGGTGTGGCCTCCTCTATATTGGGGAGACAGGCCGCCTACTTGCGGAGCGGTTCAGAGAGCACCTCTGGGCCACCCGGACGAACCAACCCAACCAACCTGTGGCACAGCATTTCAACTCCCCCTCCCACTCCACCGAGGATATGCAGGTCATTGGACTCATCCACCGCCAAACCACAACAACCCGACGGTCGGAGGAGGAGCGTCTTATCTTCCGACTGGGAACCCTCCAACCGCAGGGGATGAACTTGGACTTCACCAGTTTCTTCATCCCTCCTCCCCCCACCTTGTCTCAGCCGGATCCCTCCAGCCCGGCACCGCCTTCCTGACCTGCAGTCTTCTTCTTGACCTCTCCGCCTCCATCCTACTCCGACCTATCACCCTCACCTTGACCTCTTTCCACCTATCACATTTCCAACTCCCCTCCTCCAAGTCCCTCCTCCCTACCTTTTATCTTCTCCTGCTGAACACTCTCTGCTCATTCCTGAAGAAGGGCCTGTGCCCGAAACGTCGAATCTCCTGTTCCCTGGATGCTGCCTGACCTGCTGTGCTGTTCCAGCAATAAAGTTTCAACTTTGATCTCCAGCATCTGCAGACCTCACTTTCTCCTGGTCCTCCTGGGAGCAGATACGGCGGAGGCGGAGGAATTGGGAATACGGGATGGCATTTTTGCAAGAGATAGGGTGGGAAGAGGTGTAATCCAGGTAGCTGTAGGAGTCGGTGGGTTTGTAAAAAATGTTGGTGTCAAGTCGGTCGTCATTAATGGAGATGGAGAGGTCCAGGAAGGGGAGGGAGGTGTCAGAGATGGTCCAGGTAAATTTAAGGTCAGGGTGGAATGTGTTGGTGAAGTTGATGAATTGCTCAAACTCCTCGTGGGAGCACGAGGTGGCGCCAATGCAGTCATCAGTGTAGCGGAGAAAAAGGTGGGGAGTGGTGCCGGTGTAGTTACGGAAGATCAACTGTTCTACGTAGCCAACAAAGAGACAGGCATAGGTGGGGCCCATATGTGTGCCCATGGCTACCCCTTTGGTCTGGACGAAGTGGGAGGATTCGAAGGAGAAATTGTTAAGGGTGAGGACCAGTTCGGCCAAACGAATGAGAGTGTCGGTGGAAGGGTACTGTTGGGGACGTCTGGAGAGGAAAAACCGGAGGGCTTGGAGGCCCTGGTCATGGCGGATGGAGGTGTAGAGGAATTGGATATCCATGGTGAAGATGAGGCGTTGGGGGCCGGGGAAACAGAAATCTTGGAAGAGGTGGAGGGCATGGGTGGTGTCTCGAACGGATGTGGGGAGTTCCTGGACTAGGGGGGGGGATAGGACAGTGTCGAGGTAGGTAGAGATGAGTTCACTGGGGCAGGAGCATGCTGAGACAATGGGTCGGCCAGGGTGGTCAGGCTTGTGGATCTTGGGAAGGAGGTAGAACCGGGCAGTGCGGGGTTCCCAGACTATGAGGTTGGAAGCTGTGGGTGGGAGATCTCCTGAGGTGATGAGGTTCTGTATGGTCTGGGAGATGATGGTTTGGTGATGGGTGGTGGGGTCATGGTCAAGGGAGCGGTAGGAAGAGGTGTCCTCGAGTTGGCGTTTGGCTTCAGCGGTGTAGAGGTCAGTGCGCCAGACTACCACTGCGCCCCCTTTATCCGCTGGCTTGATGGTGAGGTTGGGATTGGAGCAGAGGGATTGGAGGGCTGTGCGTTGTGAGGGTGAGAGGTTGGAGTGGGGGAGGGGGGGTCGACAGGTTGAGGCGGTTAATGTCCTGGCGGCAGTTGGAAATGAAGAGGTCGAGGGCAGGTAATAGGCCAGCGCGGGGTGTCCAGGTGGATGCAGTGTGTTGGAGGTGGGCGAAGGGGTCCTCGGAAGGTGGGCGGGAGTCCTGATTGTGAAAGTAAGCTCGGAGGCGGAGGCGATGGAAGTGTTCGATGTCACGGCGTGTATTAAATTCATTGATGTGTGGGCAGAGGGGGATGAAGGTGAGTCCTTTGCTGAGGACTGATCGTTCGTCCTCAGTGAGTGGGAAGTCTGGAGGGATGGTGAAAACTCGGCAGGGCTTGGAGCTGGGATCTGGTGTGGGTGTGGAGCTGGGAGTGGGGTCGGAGCCAGTACCTGGAGTGGGTGTGATGGTGGGGGGAATGGGGGTAGAGTCATGAGCAGGGGTAGTGCTCCCCTCAGGGTTCTGGGGGTTGGGGATAGTGACAGTGGGGTCTGTGGGGGGCGTGTCAGCAGAATGCAGGTGAGTGGCGTTGGTGGGGTCGGAAGTGGTGGCAGACACAGCAGTAGGGGTGGCGGAAGTCACTGAGCGTGTGGCATCAGTGATGATGTGAGGGCCGGAAGTGGCTGTGGGAGTGGCCATGATGGGGGCAGAAGTGACATCATCAATCAGCGTGGGGGTGGCAGCTGCATCAGCCGCATGGCTAATGGTGTTTCCGAGGCCAGGGGAATCTTCTGGAATGTTTGATGAGCGCTGGTTATGGAGGTGGGTAGATAAAAGTTTGTTGTACTTACAGTTTTTGATGTTTGAGATGGAATTGAAATACTGTTTGTTGAGAGTATGAATTCTCCTGAGGATGTAGTACAGAGTGGGTCCTTTGCAATTCTGAGAGAGTGTGGCCCTCAGCTGAGGCAGGGCAGACTATAGAGAGGTTAGGTACCGGCGCATTGCTGCAAGCGTGGAGCGGAGGATCTTGATGGAGAACTGTTGCTGGTGTTTTTGAATCTGTAGTCTGTACTGTTTGTCCTGTTCGGGTCCGAACTCTGCTGGTTTAAAGGTGGTCCGGAGTCCGTGTGGGATGAGTTGGTTATGGAGGCATGCACTGAGGAAGCAAATGTGGCTGTGATAGCGAGTTTGTTTCAGGACATGGATGAAGAGCTTCAGGGCAGAGGAAATGACCTGGGAGTTGCAGTGGGAGAGAGACTCCCTGAGATTCTTGTAGAGAGAGGAGGAAAACTGCTTCAAGGCAGGCATCCTTGCAAGAGGATTCGCAGTAGGGTTAAAATCCACTAGGTAAAAACAATGACTGCAGATGCTGGAAACCAGATTCTGGATCAGTGGTGCTGGAAGAGCACAGCAATTCAGGCAGCATCCGACGAGCAGCAAAATCGACGTTTTGGGCAAAAGCCCTTCATCAGGAATAAAGGCAGAGAGCCTGAAGCGTGGAGAGATAAGCTAGAGGAGGTTGGGGGTGGGGAGAAAGTAGCATAGAGTACAATAGGTGAGTGGGGAAGGAGATGAAGGTGATAGGTCAGGGAGGAGAGGGTGGAGTGGATAGATGGAAAAGGAGATAGGCAGGTAGGACAAGTCCGGACAAGTCATGGGGACAGTGCTGAGCTGGAAGTTTGGAACTAGGATGAGGTGGGGGAAGGGGAAATGAGGAAGCTGTTGAAGTCCACATTGATGCTCTGGGGTTGAAGTGTTCCGAGGCGGAAGATGAGGCGTTCTTCCTCCAGGCGTCTGGTGGTGAGGGAGCGGCGGTGAAGGAGGCCCAGGACCTCCATATCCTCGGCAGAGTGGGAGGGGGAGTTGAAATGTTGAGCCACGGGGCGGTTTGGTTGATTGGTGCGGGTGTCCCAGAGATGTTCCCTAAAGCGCTCTGCTAGGAGGCGCCCAGTCTCCCCAATGTAGAGGAGACCGCATCGGGAACAACGGATACAATAAATGATATGAGTGGATGTGCAGGTAAAACTTTGATGGATGTGGAAGGCTCCTTTAGGGCCTTGGATAGAGGTGAGGGAGGAGGTGTGGGCACAGGTTTTACAGTTCCTGTGGTGGCAGGGGAAAGTGCCAGGTTGGGAGGGTGGATCGTAGGGGTGCGTGGACCTGACCAGGTAGTCACGGAGGAAACGGTCTTTGCGGAAGGCGGAAAGGGGTGGGGAGGGAAATATATCCCTGGTGGTGGGGTCTTTTTGGAGGTGGCGGAAATTTCGGCGGATGATTTGGTTTATGCAGAGGTTGGTAGGGTGGAAGGTGAGCACCAGGGGCGTTCTGTCCTTGTTACGGTTGGAGGGGTGGAGTCTGAGGGCGGAGATGTGGACGAGATGCGTTGGAGGGCATCTTTAACCACGTGGGAGGGGAAATTGCGGTCTCTAAAGAAGGAGGCCATCTGGTGTGTTCTGTGGTGGAACTGGTCCTCCTGGGAGCAGATACGGCGGAGGCGGAGGAATTGGGAATACGGGATGGCATTTTTGCAAGAGATAGGGTGGGAAGAGGTGTAATCCAGGTAGCTGTGGGAGTCGGTGGGTTTGTAAAAAATGTCAGTGTCAAGTCGGTCATCACTAATGGAGATGGAGAGGTCCAGGAAGGGGAGGGAGGTGTCAGAGATGGTCCAGGTAAATTTAAGGTCAGGGTGGAATGTGTTGGTGAAGTTGATGAATTGCTCAACCTCCTCGCGGGAGCACGAGGTGGCGCCAATGCAGTCATCAATGTAACGGAGAAAGAGGTGGGGAGTGGTGCCGGTGTAATTACGGAAGATCAACTGTTCCACGTAGCCAACAAAGAGACAGGCATAGGTGGGGCCCATACGTGTGCCCATGGCTACCCCTTTGGTCTGGAGGAAGTGGGAGGATTCAAAGGAGAAATTGTTAAGGGTGAGGACCAGTTCGGCCAAACGAATGAGAGTGTCGGTGGAAGGGTACTGTTGGGAACGTCTGGAGAGGAAAAAACGGAGGGCTTAGAGGCCCTGGTCATGGCGGATGGAGGTGTAGAGGGATTGGATATCCATGGTGAAGATGAGGCGTTGAGGGCCGGGGAAACGGAAGTCTTGGAGGAGGTGGAGGGCGTTGTGGGTCTGGAGTCACATATACGCCAGACCAGGTAAGGACGGCAGTTGCCCTCCCTAAAGGGCATTAGTTTTCCATGACAATTGATAATGGATTCATGGTCATCATTAAATTCTTAATACCAGATTTATAAAAAAAAGTTAAATTCAAATTCCACCATCAGCCAAACAGGTTTCAAATCTGGGTCCCCAGAACAGGCCGCCTACTTGCGGAACGTTTCGGAGAACACCTCTGGGACACTCGGACTAACCAACCCAACCACCCTGTGGCTCAACACTTCAACTCCCCCTCCCACTCCCCCAAGGACATGCAGGTCCTTGGACTCCTCCATCGCCAGACCACAACAACACGACGGCTGGAGGAAGAGCGCCTCATCTTCCACCTAGGAACCCTCCAACCACAAGGGATGAACTCGGATTTCACCAGTTTCATTTCCCCTCCCCCCACCTTGTCTCAGTCCCAACCCTCAAACTCAGCACCGCCTTCCTAACCTGCAATCTTCTTCCTGACCTCTCCGCCCCCACCCCCACCCCCACTCCGGCCTATCACCCTCACCTTGACCTCCCTCCACCTATCGCATTTCCAATGCCCCTCCCCCAAGTCCCTCCTCCTTTTATCTTAGCCTGCTGGACACACTTTCCTCATTCCTGAAGAAGGGCTCATGCCTGAAACATCGATTCTCCTGTTCCTTGGATGCTGCCTGACCTGCTGCGCTTTTCCAGCAACACATTTTCACCCCAGAACATTACTATGGTGTCTGGATTAGCAGTTCAGTGAGAATACCACACGGCCATCATCCCCCCGTTAAAAATGCACGCAATGCTTCAATGTAACTGCAAAAAAGTTCTCGGATTTAAATATGAAAGAACTGAAACCAACACAGTCATTCTAAAAGATGAGAGACTTGACAAGCAATCCGGGTCTTTTTCAATATATAATCTCAGTTACATCATACTGTAAACTTTTGCTGTAAACTCTGTGATGAAGGAGCAGCGCTCTGAAAGCTAGTGCTTCCAAATAAACCTGTTGGACTATAACCTGTTGCTGTGCGATTTTTAAGTTTGTCCACCCCAGTCCAAAACTGGCATCTCCAAATCATGACGCAATACTCATAACCTTAAAAACAGAGTAATATCGTATACATTTTTCCCCACACAAAAGGTATTGAAACCCTGGATTGAGCTTCCCAAAAGCAGTGCATGATGAGCCAATTGAAATTTTCAATTCTGGAGGTTTTGCCAGCTTTGGATGTCAAAAGATTCAGGGAGAAAGCCAGCAAGTGAAGTGCTGCAACAGGTTTGAGGGACTGAGTGGGTTATTCCAGTTCCTATCTTTGAATTTCTTTGGAATTTCATCTTCTATTATCTCATCGTTACCCAAGAACACAGTAAGTCACATAAGTATGCTATACAGCTTTGTGAATTTGCTTTACCATTTAATATAACCCTGTCCTAAGCAGATTTTAAGCATTGCCACTGTGAGATCCTTCATGTTCACCTGTGCCACCGCACGCTACCCATGAAGTGGCTGTGAGAGGTAGAGACTGTCACACATCTCCTTCTGGAATGTGCCTTTGCAAAGGAATTCTGGAGGAAGATGCAATGGTTTTTGGTGAGGTGTGGGACTCTGTGCTGTACATTTTGTTCCCTGGGACACACACCAAGACAGACATCAACTGCACCCGGAGGACCATCAACTCATTGAAAGACATTCTTTG
This sequence comes from Chiloscyllium plagiosum, assembly GCF_037043375.1. Lineage (NCBI taxonomy): Eukaryota > Metazoa > Chordata > Chondrichthyes > Orectolobiformes > Hemiscylliidae > Chiloscyllium > Chiloscyllium plagiosum. The sequence continues at coordinate 3,560,872 of NW_028270169.1, read as the reverse complement.
GTCTTCCAGCTGAAGGAGGTGACCCTGACCCAGTGTTGCAGACTGGCACATTCCAAAGTCAGGACTATGTGCTGAGGGACGCGCTGAAGCTTTGGGCAGCTGCTGTCAAGGTACAGTGGGGAAAGACTACCATCTGAGGTCTTCCTACTGAAGGTAATTGGGGGTCTGTTCAGTTATTGGACCCTCCCAGTGCCTCAAACATCTGTAAATATTAGTATTGTATGTGTAATAGAGGTTTGTAAATAGTCAAACTCCAACGTTTTGTGTGTTCACTTGATATGCAATTGTGCAGAACTGAACTGCTTTTGTGTCAATGTATATATACAAAGAGTTTTTCTTGTATATATATAAAGTATATGTTTGAAAATAAAAAATGCATTTGCACTGCAGAAAAGATTTCTCCCAGTCGTAATCAATCATTGAGAAATACTCGCAATCATTTTTATAATGTGCTGAAGAACACTCCAAACATTAAGTGTTTCTCCATTGATGCTGCTAGACCTGCTGCGTATTCTGTCTTTATTCCACATTTTCAACATCTACAGTACTTTATGTTGATTATTTTTACAGTGTAGCCCCTTCCACATGTAACCGAAACAGCGTCAACTGTAATATTGCACGTCAGATGGTGGCCTTTACCTTCAGGGAGAGGATTCAGATTGTACCTTTGATTATTTCAGTGGGTCAGGGCTGAGAGGAGAATGAAGGTTCATCATTTTACCAGAAATGTGTCAGGTTTCGGGTATTATTCATATGAATCATCCGCCGGATTGACATTTCCATATCGCAAGGGAAATTTTACTGCAAATAATTCCCCTCACATTCACGTGTAGGAAATGACTTTTAAAAAGTCCTGGTGATTCAGAAACTGTAACAGGGTGGGACCTAGATTTGGACGCAGTTCCCCTGAAACTTGAATATAACATTGGGTCTAGAATCAGATCGCTGTCTTGTCTGTTCGTGAGGTTGCTGAAGCCGTGGACATACCGATGAATCTAACGGATCTCATTCGAACTGATATTATAATTGAGTTACACATTTTCAGTCGGCTGTGCATTAATCAAGCAGAAGTTTGCCTTTAAAAGTGCCTACTTTGATTAAACCGAGAATCGGCACTTTCCTTTCCTGACTGGATTTGAGAGAAATTAAAAATTGCTACTTCCGCTATGAAATGCTCTGGGCACAGTGTGAGTACCCGCCCAGCATCTCCCCGCCTCAGGTTCTTTAAATAGGATCCTTTTTTTGGGTTGTGTTCCGCCTCGCCCCGAGGGGAGGCCGAGGGGGTTAACTGAGCTTCTCCAGCTCCGGGGGAACTGGTCGTGCTGAGCAAGAGCAGAAAAGTATTCTAATTTTTTGAAAGTCTGACAATGTCGACTGCTGTTCGGTCCAGCCTGAAGCTGATCCGGTGCCTCGGTCACTGCCCCCCGGCCCCAGACATGGTCAGAATTTTGATACTGAACATTCAAGAAGGAATTCCCTTGGGTTCCCCCTGACGTCATCGTACGATGATCTCATTGGTCCGTTGGTTGTGATTGGCAGAGGGCTCTTCCTGTTGCAAGGTCATTGTGTGGCTTGTGCCCAGACAGTCTCCTGAATGGGAAGGGATCCTGCCCAACTTGGCCCTACAGTGAGGATCTCTCTTTCAAACACCCACCTTCCCCCTGGCATTTTACAGATCTTCCTGTTCAGGACACCGCTCCCAGCTGTAACCCACCCATCAGTGCCTGGTAAGTGTGCATTGTGGATGTGTGAGGTTTCACAACGAGCTTCAGTCTTTCGTTCACACACACAGGCTGCCTCACTGTACTATACAGAGAGAATTGTACTGAAGGTTTCTGGGGATTTAAGTACATGCCTCACATGGGAGGCACTCACTTTGGAATAACGCACTAGAACAGACCAAATTTTAGCACAGATCTCGAAAATAATTGGATTGTGAGTCCCAGATTAGTCTAGTGATATGTGGAAGGGATGGATGGATGTGCTGGTCCAGTTGTGGTCTCTTCTGGCCTTGTACAGCATTTTGTATGGCAAATATGAACCAGGGTTATGGGAGTGTCTCCTACATAGCATGAAGATTCTGCATTAAAGATGTCCGTAAGATTGTGGTTCTCAGCTGAAGGCACATGTACCGACTGCTGTTCATTATAGGGGGAACGCTGGTGACATGGAACTTAACAATGCAGTATAGGGACACGTCTGTGTAGAGGTGGCTAAATGTTTTCTAGACTGTTCTGTTTTAGAAGTGTCTCACTGTACATAATTACAGGCTTTGGTCAAAGGGTAGAACAAGACATATAGTTTTTTAACCCTGAGAACAAACTTGCCTGTAATTAAAAAGGACGGATGTTGATGATGATATCTTTTCAATCTGTACCACAGTAAAGTAAGAACCAGTATTAATATCTAAGTTGTACCTGTGTTCTTCACAAGAGTTCTTTGTCACTGAGCAGAGATTAGGGCAGGAACCAGGGCAGAATCCACTCCCCATAACTGTGAACTCTAGTCTTAACGTTTAATCTTCAGCACCATCCGATCTGCCACAACACCCTCCCCAGTCACTTGCATCCAAATATTTTGAAGTTTGCACTGAGTTAAATAATCTCAGCTGGAAAGCCTCAATGATAGTAGGCAAGCAGAAACTGACACCTTTCCTAATTGGTACTGTATTCAATAACTACAGCTTTTAATTGGTTATGTCTTGGTGAGGTGCGAGCAAAGTTGAGACCAGGCTTAAATTGTTGAATGAATAGCTTGTTCTCTCTCCATGAATGCTGTCTGACCCACTGATTTCCAGCATTTTATGCTTTCAGTACGGGTTCCAGTATCTGCAGGAATTTGTTCCAGCATTAAATGAATAGTGTTGCTTTGGGATGAAGGCAGGATGAGTTCATTTACAGAATTTTCAGCCAATGTTAAAATTGAGCACCAGCACAGCAATGAGTTGATCCCTGAGAGGGAGAGAAGCAGGAGTGAAAACATTTGCAATCGTAAATGAATATCTCTCCTTGGTGTAATCTTTCCCTGAATTCATTGTCACTTTTCAAATTTAACTGCAAAGAATTTCCTTTAGTATTTTCCACTTTGCAAAAATAATTGAAAAAATGTTGCAGAACTTATGTTGCAGGGAAAGTATCATCTGGTCAGGAACTGAGGAAATAATAAATTCTTCTTAGCTGGGTTTATGCTGACTGAGCTGCTACATTGTTACTAGAAGGTTTCTTTTGTCTGTTTTCATGCCGCATTGTTTACATGTTGATTCCTTGAGACAAATTGATGTTGAATAATTTCAGAAGTGTCCAAAGTTTAACAGTGCATCTATTTGAGTAAATATTATGTGATTTACCTCCATAATAAACATTTTAAGAAATTTAAAAATAAAATATCCGCCTGTCAGAGACACTAGACTTGTTTTTCTTAGAGCAGAGAAGGCTGGTGGGGTGGGGGGTTGAGTCGGGTGGAATCTATTTGAGGTGTACACAGTTCAGAGAGGCATAGACAAGGTAGATAGGGAGGAACCTTTCCCCTTAGTAGAGAAGTCAATAACCAGGCAACACAGTTCTAAAATAAGGCTTGAGCATATTTAGATCTTTCTGCCTGAAAGGATGGTAGAGAAGGGAACCATTGCTTAGAATTAGAAAAGCAAAGAATTTCTTAGATGAGCAGTTGAAACACCATAACATACAAGTCTATGGGCCAAGTGTTGGAAAATGGAATTAGAATAGATGGATGTTTGATGACTGGCGTGGACAGGATAGGCCTCATTCAATTTTAAAAATAATTCTGACTCAATAACTTGAAACTTCACCTTGTTAACATCTGAGGACTTGTGTCTCAACTGGGAGAGCTGTTTACCCAAAAGTGTCAGCCCTCTGCAACAGTTGCAGAATATACCCACCAGAGGTAAAAGAATCAACTTGACGGATATAGCTACTTGACCTCAGTACTTATACTTCAGTACTTATATGGCGAGTCCGGTTCAGTTTCTAATCAATGGTAATGCCACAGGATGGTGATAGTGGGGGTTTCAGCGATGGTAGTGCCATTGAATGTCAAGGGAAAAGGGTTAGATTGTCTCATGTTGAAAATGGACATTGCCTGGCATTTGTATGGTGCATGTGTTACTTTCCACTTGTCAGCCCAAGCCTGGATACTGTCCAGGTCTTGTTGTATTTGGACATGGACTGCTTCAATATCTGAGGAGTCACAAATGGTGCTAACATTGTGCAGTCATCAGCAAACATCCCCACTTCGAACCTTTATGATGGAGGGAAGGTTTTTGATGGAACATCTGAAGATGCTTTGGCCAGGACAAAATTCTTGGACTCTTGTGGCACAATGGTAGTAGGGACCTACCTTTAAGCCAGAAGGCCTGGGTTAAAGTCCCATCTGTTCCAGAGGTATGTAGTATTGTCTCTGAACAGGCTGATTAGCAAAGTACCAATTCTGAGAAACTAGGGGGAAGTGATGACCTGAATAGTATTATCCTTAAGCTTATCAGTGACCATTCGGATTGAGTGTGATTGTCCTCCATAAGGTTGTCTATTTGTGGGTCTTCAGATGGTTGAGGAGACCAATCTGGGATTCACAGATTCTGTTGCAGTGTGGGCATTGGTTAGGGGCGATGGTGGTTGGAGGTGATGGTGGTTGAGCCTTCCTGATGTTCTGTCTCTCCTTGCACAAGACTCTGTTCTGTTCAGCAGCATGATGGGGATTGTTTTTGTGACATATAGCTCCCAACTGGATGATATTTCTCCACTGATTCTAGTTTGTAGCTATGTCCTCCCAATTGTTGACATTGGTATGGAATTTCTGAAGGTTGGCTCGGATCGCTGAAGCATTCTTTTTGCCAGCAGGGGCATAGTGACCTTCCTTCAGCTGGGAGCACATGACCTGTTTTGGGAGACATGAATCGGGTGTTTGGGTGACATGGTTGGTCCATCAGAGTTGCTGTTGAATGGCGGTGGTGGTGATGCTAGCTCTGTTGATCTCCTCCGAGATGTTGGTGTTGGTGCACTTGTCTCCCTAGCTGATCCGCAGGATTTTTCATAGGAATCTCTGGTGGTGTTGTTCCAGTACTTTAAGGTGCCTACTGTAGGTAGTCCAAGTTTCAGTTCCATACAGCAGTGTGGGAAGGACAACTGCTTTGTAGACCAGAAGTCTAGTTCTTCTGAGTTGGGCCTACGTTCCATTTGCACAGCTCAGACAGTGTTGTATTTCTTCATCAACATTGGCCATGGAAGAGAGAAAGGCTGCTGAGGTGTGGAAAATGATCCATATTTTCAAAGGGATGGTTGTTGACCCTTATTGTGGAGGGCTGGAGGGATCGTTGGGTGATGGTTGATGGAGTACTAGAGTATTTTTTATATTAAGGGTAAGGCCTAGGAGTTTATGTGCCTCGACAAAGCCATCCAAGATGCACTGCAGATTTTCCACAGAGTGTGCTGTGATGGCGTTGTCAACAACATATTGAAGCTCCAAGATGGAGATGGTGGAGACCTTACCTTTGGCCTTGAACCTATTGAAGTTGACCAGCCTGCCATCCCTACTGTAAATGATTTGAATTCCTTTGGACAGGTTTTGGTCAGTCAGATGGAGGATAGTGGTAATGAAGCTGTTGAACAGAGTGGGTGTGATGATGCAGCCCTGCTTGACCCCCATCTCCATGGTGAAAGGCTCAGACTCCATTCATAGTTGCTAAGCGCTGTCACAGAGATGTCGGCATGCAGCAACCTCCGCATCTAGATGAACGTATGAGATCACAGCCACATTGTGACAGTGTCCACCAGAGAGCCGAGTGGTTAACTGTGTTTAAAGCCTTCGTTAGGTCGATGAAAGCCACGTAAAGCAGTTGTTTCTGTTCCTGGAATTTTTTTTGTAATTGATGTGCTGTTGTTCCTCTGGATGGGTGGAAGCCAGATTGTGATTCAGGAAGTATTTCCTCCAAAAACAGCAAAAGCCTATTGGCAAGGACAAATGCAAGGACTTACCTGTGGTTGACAGAAGGGAGGTGCCTTTGTAATTCTCAGTTAGCGTTATCATCCTTTGTGAATATGGTCACAATCACAACATCCCTGAGCTCTAAGGGGAGCTCATCTTTGAGCTAAACCTTCAACGGCAAAACACGTATGTGTTGATGGAGCTGTGGGCCACCTCCTTTAGGATCTCTGCAGGAATCCCATCAGGACCTGCAGCCGTTTTGTTTCTTAGGCTCCTTATGGCATCTTGTACTTTGGTCGCATGTCACCTTGCATGGACCTCTGGGGAGTTGGTTGATTTCCAAGTTACCTTTGGTATTATAGTTGAGGAGTTCTTGGAAATGTTGTCTCCAGCAGGTATTTAATGCCTTGTTGTCCTTGAGCTGTTTTTGTCCATTTTTAGAGCACAGGAAGTTTAGGCCACCTTGGACCCTGTACTGATCTTAGTGGCAGTGAAGAGGATGCCTGGGTGTGACATTTTTTATTGTGTGGAACCTGCTGCATAGACAGCCACCACATGAACCTTGGCAGCTAGGGGTCGAAGGCCACTGGCATGACAGGCCTTTCTTCTGTTGCAGCCTTCATTCACCTTCAAAATTAAAAAGTGGAGTTTATTCAAGGAACACTACTGCATGTCCTTGATAAGTATGTACCAGTCAGGCAGGGAGGAAGTGGTCGAGCGCAGGACCCGTGGTTTACTAAGGAAGTTGAATCTCTTGTCAAGAGGAAGAAGAAGGCTTATGTTAGGATGAGATGTGAAGCCTCAGTTTGGGCGCTTGAGAGTTACAAGTTAGCCAGGAAAGCCCTAAAGGGAGAGCTAAGAAGAGCCAGGAGGGGACATAAGAAGTCATTGGTAGATAGAATCAAGGAAAACCCTAATGCTTTCTGCAGGCATATCAGGAATAAAAGAATGACTAGAGAAAGATTAGGGCCACTCAAGTGTAGTAGTTGGAAGTTGTGTGTGGTGTCTGAGGAGATAGGGGAGTAAAGACAACCCTGGAAATTATAGACCAGTGAGCCTTACTTTGGTTTTGGGTAAAGTGTTGGAAAAGGTATTAAGAGCTAAGATTTATAATCATCGAGAGAGGAATAAGTTGATTAGGGGTAGTCAACATGGTTTTGTGAAGGTTAGGTCGTGCCTCACAAACCTTATTGAGTTCTTTGAGATGGTGACCAAACAGGTGGATGAGGGTAAAGCAGTTGATGTGGTGTATATGGATTTCAGTAAGGTGTTTGATAAGTTTTCCCACGGTAGGCTATTACACAAAATACGGAGGCATGGGATTGAGGGTGATTTAGTGGTTTGGATCAGAAATTGGCTAGCTGAAAGAAGACAGAGGGTGGAGGTTGATGGGAACTGTTCATCCTGAAGTTCAGTTATTACTGGTGTACTGCACAAATCTGTTTTAGGGCCACTGCTGTTTGTCATTTGTATGAACAACCTGGATGAGGGTGTAAAAGGATGCTTAGTAAATTTGTGAATGACACTAAGATCGGTGGAGTTGTGGATAGTGCTGAAGGATGCTGCAGGTTACAGAGGGGCATAGATAAACTGCAGAGCTGGGCTGAGAGGTGGCAAATGGAGTTTAATGGGGAAAAGTGTGATTCACTTTGGAAGGGGTAACAGGAATGCAGAGAACTGGACTAATAGTAAAATTCTTGGTAGTGTAGATAAGCAGAGAGATCTTGGTGTCCATGTCCATAGATCCCTGATAGGTGCCACCCAGATTGATACGGTTGTTAAGAAGGCATACGGTGTGTTAGCTTTTATTGGTAGAGGGATTGAGTTTCGGAGCATGAGGTCATGTTGCAGCTGTACAAAATTGTGGTGCGGCTGCATTTGGAGTTTTGCATACAGTTCTGCTCACCATATTATAGGAAGGATGTGGAAGCTTTGGAACTGGTACAGAGGAATTATTAGGATGTTGCCTGGTATGGAGGGAAGGTCTTACGAGGAAAGGCTGAGGGACTTGAGGCTGTTTTTGTAAGAGAGAAGAAGGTTGAGAGGTGACTTAATTGAGACATATAAGATAATCAGAGGGTTAGATAGGGTGGACAGTGAGAGCCTTTTTCCTCAGATAGCTTTAACTTGAGTGGTGATAGATGTAGGACAGATGTCATTCTTTACTTAGCGAATAGTAGGGCTGTGGAACACTAGTAGACTCACCAACATTAAGGGCATTTAAATGGTCATTGGATAAATATATGGATGAAAATGGAATAGTGTAGGATAGATGGTCTTCAGATTGGTTCCGCAGATTGGTGCAACATCGAGGGTCGTATAGCCTGTACTGTGCTGTAGTGTGCCATGGTCTATGAAACCATTGTGATGCTGTGCCATTGGAGTCTTCATGGATCACCCTTTGTCTGGAACCTCCCCATTGACCTTAGCGTTATAAGTAACCCTGCCAGGAACTGCACTCCAGACAGTTTAGCTCTTGGCTTCCGAGATACACACAAACCTCTTCACCATAACAAGGTGGTGATTCTCAGGCAGAATCCCTAAACTATTCATCCAGAGACCCATGCAATATTCTGGGGACTCAAGCAGATGGTGGAATGTAAATTCAATACAAATTTGAAACTAGAAGTCTCATGATGAGAGTGAAACTAAAAATTCTACTGGTTCACTAATGTCCTTTAGAGAAGAAAATCTGCCATTCTTACCTGGTGTGGCGTCCAAGTGACTCTAGACTCACTGTCATGTGGTTGCTCTTAACCAGAGATAGGTTAGGGATACCTGGCCAATGACACCCACATCCTGTGAATGAAGATTAAGAAGAACCCCAGCTGAGATGATGGACTGCTAACCAGCCCAATCATATTCCTTTGTACCAAGTATGACTCTAACCTGTAGAATACCTCCCCCTGATTTCCATTGACCCTAGTGTTTCTGGGGCTTCATGACATCATACGCAGTCAAGTGGAGCCTGATGTCAAAGATGACCCACCTCCCCTACCCTCTGGAGTTGGATCTTTTGTCCATGTTTGGACAAAGGCTGCAACGAGGTCAGGAACTGACAGACCCCAACCTGAAGTCCCAGAGAGCAGGTCATTGCTAAGAAATTGCTCCTTATTAGGACTATTGATGAATCCCTCCTTTGCTGATAATCGAGAGTAGACTGAGAGTGGCAATTTGCCAGGTTGGCATTGTCCTGCTTTTTGTGCCCAGGATATACCTGGACAATTTTCCACATTGACAGGTAGATGCCAGTGTTGTAGTGTGATGAAAATATACATTTTTTTTCCCTGGTGAGGCAGATATAAGATAATAAATGTGCTAGGAATACTCAACAAGTCTGACAGTGTTAATGGTGTAATAGACTTAGTGTTTCAGATCCATCACCTTTCATTAGAACAGGAGTTTTTTTAACCATATCTAATCCCTTGACTAATATCATTAAAAAAGATTGATTGATCTTTTTCATATCAAAGCTTGCTGTGTGTAAATTGGTTACTGCATTATAACTGTGACTATGCTGCTCTTCAGTTCTTCAGTGATTGTGAAAATGCCTCAGGACAAGTTGTGAAACACACTATAGAAATGAAAGTTCCTTCACTTAAGCAGCAACCAGATTTCAGTGATTATCAAACCACACTGACCAAGTTCACACAGTATGGTGTATTCATCTGAACTATTCTCCACAGGGCAATTGTGAACTGTTTCTCAGATCATATGTGTATGTGTGTATTTGTACGGTCAATCCTACATTTGCTTCATTTACAGAAGGTTCCTAGTCAAAAATTTTGTTTCAAGCTGTTCTGCAGAGATTTAACCAACTGCTTTAAATAAACCAACTGCTTTAACCAAACTGCTTCCATTTCGCACTTTATCAAAACCTGTGTCTTGCCACAGACTGAAGTTGCTTATAGTTTAAAAAGTCTGTCAGAAGATATTGCACAATCTCTGTTCCATGTTCTAGGAAAAGGACGTGAAAGTGGGTGAACTGGTTTACCTGAGAGAAACAATGCCATAGTGTCTCAATGTTATTGTTGGCAGTTCAGTGAAGTGTTACAAAGGGTTTGTGAAATTTAATGTGCATTGTTGATCAATTGATAGCATTAAAGTAGTGGATAAGGATGCATGGGACAAATCAAGGACAGAAACTTCAATTAGTTTGAGGCTGGATCTAGACTACTGGAGACATATGACAGGAATTTGAAATCTTGGTCAAATAAGGAGAGAATATTTTGTGCTATTTTCTTCACACACACACTATTTTAACTCTAATCATTTGAAGAGCTAAGTGAGTGCTTTCTACAAGAAGCTTATTACACAGTATGGTTATGTGATTAATTAAGTGGACCCTTTTCCTAAGGCAGACTATGAATTAATAAGGAGAACGAGTTGGGTGTGTGAGGGAGCTATCCAAAATAATCAGATTTTTAGAAGTAGGTTCAGAAAAATACAGTTATGTGGTAAGAATTTGTAAGCTAATGTTATGCCCCACTTGAGAAAGTGGGTGATTCTCAAGCCCCACTACTCTCGGACTCACAAGTTCTTAACATTCGCCTGTACCTGTGTTTTTGTTTTTGCTGCTGTTTACCTATTATTTGCTTAACTCTGTGATCTGCCTGCATTGCTCGCAAGACAAAGCTTTTTACTCGGCCTCGGTACATGTGACAATCAATTCAATTCAGTTCATGGTCACCACAAAAGTTAGTGATTTAATCAAAGTACACAACTTATTTAACCATCTGAAGGAATCAAGTTAACGGAAGACGCCAAGCAGGTTCCTGTACTTAACAAGAACGACTGTTCATTATATTCCTTTTAAAATCCGTGTTCACTTAGGCCACCAGATAACCATAAAATTTGGTTTAAGAGGTGGAGGGGAAACTAGACCCACTGACACATTGCTGTTAGCATTGCTGTCTCACAGGGATTTGGGTTCTATCCCACCCTTGGGTAACTGTCCGTGTAGAGTCTGTATGTTCTCCCCGTGTCTGCGTGGGTTTCCTCCGGGTGCTCCGGTTTCTTCCCACAGTCCAAAGATGTGCAGGCCAGGTGGATTGGCCGTGGGAATAGCCCCTAGCAAACTAGGTTGATTGCATTTCCCATGGCTGGAGTTGCAGGGATAGGGGAGGGGAGTGGGTCTGGTTGGTATGTCCTTTTGGAGGGTTGGTGCGGACTTGATGGGCAGAATAGCCTGCTCTTACACTGTACTCATTCTTTGATTCCCTGATTCATTCCGGGAAACTCAGTCCAATATCATCAATCCAAAAGAGTTTGTTGGGATGATCCTTTTGGCTTACCAAGACTTTGTTAATTAAACTCTTCTCCAGGTTATTTCACTCCTTCACAAGAAGCACCAGTCAGTTGGTATACTAACTACAAAGTCTCTTAGTTACTGGTTAAAGACAATAGCTTAAAGCAACCAGTGGGAGATAGCAACTTGCTTGCTTCTCGGATATTTTACTGTAGGCATGTCACCCGCCCTCTCAGGGCAGTCCAAAGTCTTCTCCCTCTATTGTTCACATCCGCAAGCTGTTCAACAGCTCAGAAGTTCATTTTAAAAGAACCACACCCTGCTCTGATTAAATAATGACTTTTAACCTTTTCATATATGTCTACCAAATACTCCAGTGTTTGTCGGATGATGATCAGTCCCATCAACAACGTTGCCCAAACCGACTACTGTATTTATTTGTTGCTGGACAAATTTCACTTTGTATACATCCCCTGGTGCTGGCCTGACTACAAATAGCTTCCCCACAAAGCAGCAGTTTAAATACCCCACACAATAAGTTTCAGCATTTTATTTACAAGTGTACAGCAAGTCCTTCCAGTCTCTGGTTTTAAAACAGTCCTTATTGCATTTTAATCCACAATCTGAACTGAAGTAAATATTTGAATTTCTGTAGCACCTTCAAAGAACTTAGGATATCCCATAATCAATGAAGTACTTTTGAAATGTTGACAGTGTTGCATTATAGGAAGTTTGCTGATTTGTACACAATAACCTCTCACAAACATCAATGACATAATTTGATTTGAGACATTATTGTCACATGTACTGAAATACAGTGAAAAGTATTGTTTTGCTTACTAACTAGATAAGTCATACATCCGTCTAATAGAACACCGAGAAGGTGCAGAGAAAGATCAACTTTAATATATGAGAGGTCTGTTCATAAATCTGTTAACAGTGAGGAAGAAGCTGTTCTTGAATCTGTTGGGATGTGTTTTAAAACATTTGTATCTTCTGCCTGACAGAAGAGGGTACAGGAGAGTATAACCAGGATGGGAGGGGTCTATGATGATGTTGGCTACTTTCCCGAGGCAGTTGGAAGTGTAGGTGGAGTCAGTAGATGGAAGGCTGGTTTGTGTGATGTACTGGGCTGTGTTCACACCTCTCTGTAATTTCTTGTGGTCTTGGGCAGAGTAGTTGCCGTACTAAGCTGTGCTGCATCCGGATAGGATGGTTTCAGTGGTGCATCTATAAAAGTTGGTAAGACTCATTGTGGACATGCTGAATTTCCATAGACTTTGCTCAAAAAATGTCTGATTAAAATTTGCTGATCAAAGACTTGCTTGCTCTGCTGCAAAATCGTATTGAGATGTTTTTCAACCAGTTGAGAGGCCAGATGGGCCTCTAATTAATCATCTCAGTCAAAAGATGGAACCTCAGACAGCTGCATTACCTTGACGCTGTGCTGGTAATGCCAGCCTGGATTACATGCTCCAGTCTTTTGAGGGGAATGTGAAACCGCAGCTCCCATTCATCCTCTCACTGGGTCATGGCTGATTCATTCTTGCAGCCAAAGGGGTTTTGAGGCAGCACATTGTTGGGATTTCTAACATTGGCTTTGATCGATTTTGATATCGAAGCACTTTGGCCTTGTCAGTGACTTTGCTCTAAAGCAGAAAAAAGCAATAGAGGGGAAAATGGACTGTCTGCTTATGTGGACTTGGGTTTGGAGGAGGGTCACAATATTTTCCACACCTGCAAAATCTGCTACTACTTCCAGATAGGGATAATAACAGGATTAATTGGCATGCTGTCTTTTTTTTTGATAATCTTGTACAGTCAGTTCTGCTATAACACTGGTTTCTTCAATGTGAATTGGCCAAAATACAATTGAAGAATTTAGATTGTTATTTATAAAATGCAAACTTTCCTTACCAGTTTTGGCTAAGATGTGATTCTGGTCTCATTAGTTTAAGTGGTGCCGCTATTACACAATTTTCTTACAACGTGGATTGCATGGGAATGGAACTATTGCATTCCACCAGAACCGACTGCACAGTATATTGAAGTAACCTTTCTCTGCTACACAACACCTGGAACTTCCCTGTATTGTATTGTTGTTTCGATTGAACTGTGCATGTTAAAATAACCAAACCTAATTCTGATATCAAAAAAATTAATCTTTTTACATCAGCCTATCAAACACTCAGGGGTTTCTGTCCAGGAGAGAAATAATAATTACTGAGAGGTGTCCAGACTTTACTTTGATAGGAACAGTAATTGAGATGACCTTATCCTGCATCAGGATTTAACTAAGTTAATGTTATTAGGTGCAAGACTCGAACTGCCCTGAGAGAGGTGCTGGCTTGCTTTGGGAGCCTTTCTGGAATCAGTGCGTTGACAGTAAGTTATTTTCCTTGAGAACTGGAAATGCTTCCATAACACAGTAAAATGACCCAAAGCACTTCAAAAGAACATAACTAGACAAAATTTGGTAGAGTCAAAGAAAGAGATAGGTTTGGGAACTAAATGCTTGATATTGGAACCTGAACACCAATCTAATCTTGGTGCAATTACAAAATCCTCCAGTTAATCAGCACCCCATCCACCACCTTACAGCTCCTCTGTCCATCACTGACACACAGCTCCACGATTCACTAGAGCAACATGCCAAGAGTCTTTTTGGCAACATTTTCCAAACCTGTACCTCCACCACTGAACAGAATAAGAGCAACAGACACATGAAAACGCAACCCCCTCCACGCCATATCTCATCTCAACTTGGAAATGCAGTGACAGGTCTTCTCTTGCCCTGCCAAGCCTGGAATTCCTTCCTTAATTAGCATGTTGTGCATGACAGGAGCAGTTCATCATCACCTTCTCTGGGGCAGGATCGGACAGGGAATAAATGCTTTGGAACTTGCCACTGAGGCCCATGGAATAAATAGGAGTGGAATTGCTATCCATTTTGTTTACTTTCTGCTGCATTCAGGTTTTCAGTCCGAGTGGGAGAGGCTGAAGAAGCATTCGCCTGTTTTTTTCCAAATACACTCTCTCACACTCATACCACTCACTTTTTTTTTTCTCTCTCACTCTCACTCTTTCTCACCCTCTGACTCTCTGACTCTCTCCCTCTCTCTCACTCTCCCTCCCCTGCTTTCTCTCCCTCTCTCCCTTCTTCCCTTCCCCACTCCCTCCCTTCCCCGCACTTGCTCTGCCGCACTCGCGCTCTCTCTCGGTCTTTTACTTTCTTCTCTTTCATACTCACGCACACTCTGTCTCAGACCCTTTCTCTATCTTGCACTTTCTCTTTCTGATGCACCCTCTTGCACTCTCTCACTCTACCATCGAGAAGGACAAGGGCAGCAAACACATGGGAACACCACCCCCTGCAAGTTCCCCTCCAAGCCACTCACCATCCTGACTTGGAAATATATCCCTTATTCCCAATTCCTCTGCCTCTGCTGCATATGCTCCCAGGAGGACCAGTTCCACCACAGAACACACCAGATGGCCTCCTTCTTTAAAGACCACATTTCCCCACCCACATGGTTGATGATGCCCTTCAGTGCATCTCATCCACTTCCTGCACCTCTGCCCTCAAACCCCTCCCCTCCAACCGCAACAAGGACAGAACTCCCCTGATCCTCACCTTCAACCCCACCAACCAACACATAAACCGCATCATCCACCATCATTTCCACCACCCACAAACGGACCCGACCATCAAGGATATATTTCCCTCCCCATCCCTATCTGCTTTCTGCAAAGACCATTCCCTCCGTGACTGCCTGGTCAGGTCCATGCCCCCCAACAACCCACCCTCCCCACCTGGCACCTTCCCCTGCCACCACAGGAACTGTAAAACCTGCGCCCACACCTCGCCCCTCACCTCCATCCAAGGCCCTAAAGGAGCCTTCCACATCCATCAAAGTTTCACCTGCATTTCCACACATGTCATTTACTGAATCCGTTGATCCTGATGCGGTCTCCTCTACATTGGGGAGACTGGACGCTTACTTGCAGAGCGTTTCAGAGAACATCTCCAGGACATCCGCACCAACCAACCCCACCGGCCCCTGGCCCAACATTTCAACTCCCCCTCCCACTCCATGAAGGTCCTGGGCCTCCTCCATCACCACTCCCTAACCACCCGATGACTGGAGGAAGAACGCCTCATCTTCCGCCTTGTGACCCTCCAACCCACAGCCTCAATGTGGATTTCACCAGTTTCCTCATCTCCTCTCCCCCACCTTATCCGCGTTCCAACCTTCCAGCTCAGCACCGTCCTCACGACCTGTCCTACCTGCCAATCTTCCTTCCCACCTATCCGCTCCACCCTCCTCTCCGACCTATCACCTTTACCCCCCTCCATCCACCTATTGCACTCTCAGCTGCCTTCTCCCCAGCCCCACCCCCAAGGCTCCCAGTCTCATTTCTGATGAAGCGCTCCTACCTGAAACATTGATTTTCCTGTTTCTCGGACACTGCCTGACCTGCTGTGCTTTTCCAGCACCACACCCAAGAGGAAGGAGGCTTGATCCCCAGGTCTGGGACTGGGCATGACCCTAGGCCTCTGAGCCTACTCCTGGATTGACACCTCATTGGCGGAGCGGAGGCTTCACTTCATGCTTTTCCATTTAAATTAAACCACTAATTGAGTTGTTAAAAGCAGTCACAAGTGTAAGAATTGATTATATTTAGCCTGACAACACAATAAGGTTAAAAAAGTGTGGAACTTAGGTCTCTTGTGGAGGAGTGATAATGTCCCTAACTCTGGACCAAAGACTCAGCCTGAAGTTCCACCTGCTCGAGAGGTATGTGATACATTAGAAAATATCTAAAATGCAAGATTTCAGCTCACTCCTTTCTATTTTCATCAGGAGAAACTGCAAGGGAATATGCAGGTTCAGTTGGCAGTTAGAAAGTCAAATGCAATATTCGTACTCATTTGAAGAGACCTACAACAGGAACAGGGATGTATTACTAAGGCTGTTTAAAGCTCTGATCAGATCACGTTTGAAATAGTAGGGCCCCATATCTAAGGAAGGATACGCTGGCTTTGATGGGCTTTCAGAGGAGGTTTTACAAGAATGATCCAGGGATGAAGGGCTTGTCATATGAGGAATGATTGAGGACCCTGGGTCTGCACACAGTCAATCTTCGAAGGATGAGTGGGATCTGATTGAATCTGCAGAATCCTGAGAGACCTGGGATAGAGTGAAAATGGAGAAGGTGTTTCCACTATTAGGAGAGACCAGGACCCGAGCACACAGCCTCTGAGTGAACTGAGATGGGGAGGAATTTCTTCAGCCAGAGGGTGGTTACTCTGTGGAACTCACTGCTGCAGAGGGCTGTGGAAGCCAAGTCATTGAGTGTATTGAAGACAGACAGGTTCTTAATTAGTAAGCGGGTCAAGGTTTAGGGAAGAAGGCTGGAGAATGGGGTTGAGAAACACATCAGCCATGATTGAGTGGTGGAACAGACTTGATAGGCCAAATTGCCTAATTCTCCTCCAGTATTTTTACCCTGTACCCTATGGCCTTATGGAAACTTCCTGCTTCAATGTAACTCTTTGAGGAGTCCTTTAGTATCTTTAATTAGCTGTGTTCTCCCCACTGCTGATGACTTGGGCTGCACATTCCTAATGGTGCTGCAAAATCTCTGCAGCAAACCTGATCCACTGACTCCAATCCAGTGAGCATTGGAAGGGCTGTTTGTGAAGAAGATGCAGAACCCATTGGGATCTTGCCTTGGAATTCACTTTCCAATGCTAGTATAATTTAGTGATCTTAATTCCAATCAGACTATGATCAGCTCTTTCAAAAGCAGTCTGCAAATTATATAACAAAAGCAAATTCCTGTGGATGCTGGAAATCTAAAATAAAAAGAGAAAGTGTTGGAAAACCTCAAGTTTGTCAGCATGAGAGAGAAACAGAGTTAACACGACAAATTGAATTTGACTCTTCAGAATTCAAGAAGAGTCATATTCAGCTGTAAATATCAATTCTGTTCCTTTAAAACAGACTGCAACATGTTCCTGTGCTTTCTCGTCATTGTCTGCATTAGATTTTCCAAAGAGAGTGGTTGGGATAGGATATTGCATTATTTTAAAGTGTTCAGACTGCTTAATGACTTCAAATTATTCACTTAGCATAAATCGCATTACACGGTTAGGTGTCCTGGGAGATCATGTTTATTTTAATGTTGCTGCTGAAGAAAGTTAAGTCAAGCATTCATGTGGAACCCTCCGTCATCGGCAATCTCTTTCACTCATGTCCCAAAGCCATTGCATGAATGGTGTGATGCTGGTACGTGTCTCTAGTACAGGTTTCTCCTTTGAGCTGGTTCATCACTGATACACAAGGCACTTGGGCAATATATCTGCCTGCATCTTCAATTTGATTATGGTCAGTTAGTATCAGCCATAGCTCACTGGGGAGCAATCTTCAATCTGACTTAGAAGAAGGTGGATTCCAATTTCTTACTTTATAGATTCGAATGTCTAGTCCAGAGAGCGCATCGCACTGTCGGAGGGTCAGTGCTGAAGGAGCGCTGCACTGTCAATCATGCTATCTTTCAGATGAAACATAAGGAGTTTGATGGCCATTATTTCAGAGCAGAAAAGGGGAATTGTTAGTCAATGATTTGAGCAGGTTTGAGGGGCTGAAAAACCGGCTTGACCTCCTAATGTGAATGTTCTTATCAGTTCAGACTGGCTGTACTTGGCAAGTGCAATATAATGTGCATAAAATGGGGTTATCCACTTTGGGAAAAATAGGAAGGCTGATTATTATCTGAATGGTGGCAGTTTAGAAAAAGGTGAGGTGCAACGAGAGCCTGGTGCCATGGTGGAACAGTCCATGAAGGTTGGCATGCAGGTGTACGAGGCAGTGAGGAAAGCTAATGGCATGCTGGCCTTCATAGCGAGAGGATTTGAGTATCAGAGTAGGGCTGCATTTCTGCAGTTATACAGGGCCTGGGTGAGGCCACATTGTGTGCAGGTTTGATCTCCTGGTTTGAGGAAGGACATCCTTACTATTGAGGGAGTCCAGTGAAGGTTCACCAGACTGATTCCCCAGAATTCAGGACTGACATATGAAGAAGGACTGGATCGATTGAGTTTGTATTCACTGGAATTTAGAAATACATGGGGAATCTCATAGAAATGTAGAATCCTGGTGGGATTGGACAGGCTAGATGCAGGAAGACTGTCCCCGATGTTGAAGTCCAAACTGGGGGTCACAGTCTAAGAATAAGGGATAAGCCATTCAGGACTGAGATGATGAAAAATTTCTTCACTCAGTGAGTTGTGAAGCTGTGGAATTCTCTCCCATAGGAAGCTGTTCGTGGCCAGTTTGTTAGATATATTCAAGATGGAGCTGGATATGGCCTTTGTGGCTGAAGGGATCAAGGGGTATGGGAGAGAAAGTGGGAGTGGGATACTGAGTTGCACGATCAGCCAGGATCATATTGAATGGTGGTGCAGGCTCGATGGGCCGAATGGCCTACTCCTGCTCCTATTTTTTATGTTGTCTACAACATCCTGAACCCATTTTTATTGCTGAAGCACCATTGTTAAAAACAGGCTGCTGCATGAAAGGAATTTAGTGGATGGGGTATAATTATTTATTCAGAAGGGTTTTGATAGGATTCCTTCAAGAGGTTGGTTGGCAAAGTTAAATACTTGGGAAAAGAAGGTGATATCCTGCTGTGGATGAAGCTTGGTTGTCAGTCAGAATAAACCAGTTACTGTCGTGTTGGCGAGCTGTGGTGACTGCCTATCAGAATCAAAGTGCCCAAGGATAAGTACTTAGACACCAGCTGGACAAAACAAAACCCAATCATTTGGAGGTGAGGACCTAAGGGCTTTTATGCTACAGTGGTAGTGTCCCTACCTCTCAGACAGGAGGGATGGGTTCAATTCTCACTTGCTTTAGAAGTGTGTCATAACATTTCTGATAAAGGTTCGTGAGAAAATGTTGATAAAGGATGTAAGGACTAAGGTGGTGCTGTGATAGTGTCTGTATCTCTGAGCCAGAAGGTCCAACTTCAAGTTCGACCTGCTTCAGACGTGTGTCATAATATCTCTGAACAGAGTGATTAGACAATACAGGGGTCCCCGATTCATGAAAACTCATCTGGACTTACATGATCCCATTATTATGGACCAGGTCAGACCCCCTCAAAGCATTTCAAGAAGGTAGCCCAGACCCTAGCTTTGCTCGTTGTTTTAAGCAGGTGTAAAGCGGATATTCCAGGAGAGATGCGGTTGGTTCAACCACTTTTAGTTTTAAATAAAACAGAATTTATTTACTCGATTACCAAATGAAACACAAACTAAAGAGAACAGAATAACTTAACCTCTCTGAAAACCCAACAGATCATGTCAACTTAATGATGCTGTTTCCAATACTTGCAACAATTCCCAAAAACACCCCTTGGCACAAAAGGTAAAATCAAACCCAGGAGAGATGTCAGAGAGAGGGAGGATCAGCATGGACCTGCTTCTTTGTGTGATCAGCCATGATAATATGGAATAGTAGGGAAGGCTTGACCTGGGGCTGAATGGCCTCCACCTTTTGCTATGTTACTACTACCGTAGCGATTACGACACTGGTTGCGAAACACACTGGGACATCATGCCTTGACCTCAGTCTGTTGGGTTTGGAAGGAAATAAGAGGATAAAATAACTGTGGCTTTTTTTTTAGTATCTTCCAGTAATTGCTGCTGAAAAAAGGGTTAGGACAGGATTGACTCCCCCCAGAGTTGATGAGCTATTGATGCTCAGAGTTGAGATTCTTACAGAGTAGGCACTTGCACCCAGTGACAGAGAAGGGTACCCAGCAGTGGGAAGCTTTTCGTTTCAATGTACAAAGGATTAAGTGTGTGATGTACAGATAATGCTGTGATCTTTATTAGCTTTCAAATAACTGCTTTAATCTGATCTTTTCTGGAATGAATGTGAAAGGAAATGTTGTTTTGGTATGAAATATACTTGGAAGATTGTACAAAACATCAGAGTGGGAGTTGGAGATGGGAGTGCAGAGGCTGATGCAGGCAGTTGATTGAACTCTTCATATCTCGTGTACATAATTCCTTCCAGCACTTAGTCAGTACTGTTAGAGTAAGAGATAGGAACAGAAATTAGGCCATTTGGCCCATCGAGTCTGCTGCACCATTTGGGCATTTTTTTTTCAACCCCATTTTCCCACTCATTCCCCATAACCTTCGATCCTCTTGGCAATCAAAAACTTATCTTGACAACAATGACACTCTTCCTTTGTAACATCAGCCTGTGTTGCTTGTAATGTGCAGTTAATAGTTGTTGGTGGGGACAGGTCTCAACCAGAAACTGAATACAGTCAAGGACTCTCTTTTTTAATATTCTTTCACAGGATGAGGGCCTTGCTGACTAGGCCCAGCATTAATGGCCCATCCCTAATTGCCCAGAGGGCAGTTAATAGTCACATTGCTGTGGGTGTGGAGTCACATGTAGGCCAGACCAGGTAAGTTGGCAGTTTCCTTCCCTAAAGGGATTAGTGAACCAGATGGGTTTTTCTGACAATTGATAATGGATTTGTGACCAACATTAGATTTTTAAAAATTGAATTCAAATGCCACTATCTGCCATAGTGATATTCGAACCTGGGTCCCCAGAACATTACCTGGGTCCAGCGATAATACTGTTAGGCCATCATCTCCCCAAAGAAGAGTAAGCTCTTTGTTCTGTTTACTCAGTTGGCTTGTTAATCATTGACTTTTACTTATACAATGTGTGCTCTGGTTTGCATGAAAACAGTGATGTGTAAGAAACTGTTGTGAGCACAGTCAGATAGCACGGTTGAGGAAAGTCTGATTACCAGCCATGAAGGTTCTGGTAAGTTTGTATTCATGTTTGTGGATGAGGAGGGGTCTATTGTCCCCTCCAGGATGATATGAAAAACTGAGCCGGAGTCATATTGACCAGTGAGGCTGAGACCAAGCTCCTAAACCAGACAGAGCTAATAAGGGAAACGTTTGAATTTCTGCTGGGGTAAGGGTTGGGTAAACAATCCAAAATTAACATTATTTCAGCTCTTAAAGAAATGTTTACAAGGACTTCAGAACACAGAGAATGCTAGGGAGACAAAGTGCTCTGTAACAGGGAGTGTCTGATGGAGTTAGTGTAGAGGGAGCTTTATTCTGTATCTAACCCCGTGCTGTCCTTGTCCTGGGAGTGTTTGGCAGGGACAGTGTAGAGGGACCTTTACTCTGTATCTAACCCCATGCTGTCCCTATCCTGGGAGTGTTTCTTGGGGAGAAAGTGAGGTCTGCAGATGCTGGAGATCAGAGCTGAAAATGTGTTGCTGGAAAAGCGCAGCAGGTCAGGCAGCATCCAGGGAACAGGAGAATCGACGTTTCGGGCATAAGCCCTGTTTCTTGGGGACAGTGTGGAAGAGCATTATCTGTATTTAAACCAATGCAGTATCTGTCCTGGGAAAGTATGATAGGGACAGTGTAGAGAGAGCTTTACTCTATATCTAACCCCGTTCTGACCCTATTTCAGGGCGTTGGGTGGAGATCATGTAGAGGGAGCTTCACTCTATATCTGACCCCATGTGGGATTTTCCCTGTACAGTCAACTTCTTGAATGTGGGGAAATCTACCTGAGATTTGGTTGCAATTACATTATTTTATGACACATGCAAATCTGATTTCCTTGAAATATAGAAAATACAACGAAATCACCAAAAATTTGAATTCAATTTCTGAGCCTGAAGAAACCTTAGAAGCACTTTTGCTCATGACATTTAAAACTATAACATGAACATGAAGAAAAGATATTGGAGTCATTTCAGTGCTAATTCACAGTTCGGATCTTTGAGTATATAATCTAACACGTGCCGGAACATGTGGAGATCTGGTGATAGAATAGTATACAACAGGAGTGATCTTGATGTGTTTGGGGTTAAACTGCACATTTTCCAGTTCCCAGAGTTCACTGAGGGTGGGGCAGTTCTGATAAGAGCTACTCAAATAATGCTTTGCCTGTTTATTAAAAGCCTAGTAGAGATATACATTGTCGCCAAATGAGTAAAGGTGCAGGATTACGCCTCTTTTTATTTCAATCTGTGTCAATGAGCACTCTGAGGGAAATTCATGGCAATGTGGATTGAAGCTTTACAAATTGTTCTCAGACTTCAGTGTGGATGTGGCGAAGGTCCCACAAACATTGGAGATCTGAAATTTTAATTGTAGTGTTTCTCAAAGGTTGTGAACCTCGCGGTTGAATTTCAAACCTTTTGAATCATTCATTATTGATGGAGGGTAATCAGACTGTCATCCAATTTGTCCCACCCCCTCACTGTGTCCACTAGCCCTGCGAAACTTCCACCTTCAAGTTAGTGTATCCAGTTTCCTTTTGAATGTTATTATTGAATCTGTCTAAAACATTTCGTTAAGATATTTGAATTAATCATAATTCTCTAATTTTAGAAAAAAATTCATCTCCATTTCTTGTTCAAAAATTGAAATTGTGAGAAAAAGTTATGATGAGGAGTCACCCAATTGAAAGTCAACTCTGCTTTCTCACAAGTGCTGCCAGACCTCCTGTGTTTCTCCAGCAATTTCTGTTTTGGTTTCGGATCTCCAGCACCTGCAGTTCTTTGTTTTATTTTATCTATTCCTGGTTGCTTTAATGTGTGATCTCTGCCATCCTGCATTGGACACTTTTGTTTGATTGAATCAGTTGTAACCCTTTATAATCCTTCTCTGCTCTCAGGAGAACAGTTACCAGGAACTGAATTTTCTAGTGTCTCCACATTAACTCAACTCACTTATCTCTGACCCTAGGACAGTTCAAGTATTAGTCCTTTGGGACAATGGTGACTGTATCTGCAGTTCTAGAAAATCTCAGCATCTTGGCCTAAGGCCGTCTGAGCTGCTAATATGGATATTTAGTTTGGGGTAGGAAGGATTATGGAACAAAGATGGGTAAATGGTGCAGATCAGCCATGATCCCAATGAATGGGGGTACAGAGACTAAATGACTCTGGTTTCAGTGATACTACAATAGTTTTTGCACACTGATTTCTGGAGATGAGCAGTGTTATGTAATTCCTGGTGTTGACACAGCTGAAACCATCTCCTGCGTATATGTATCCTTAATGGAAGTAGGTGTGGGGTAGGGGGACCAGGAATCCCTGTTCACCCAGACCTGCGGAACAGTACAACTTTTCCCACTAAAAATGATGCCATGAGCCCTGTTTGAAAGCTGTTGAGTGTGTTCTTCTAGATTGTGCTGTAGAGAAGGGTGTGATTTATGAAGCATGTGTAATTGTAACCCTGCAGGGGTTTTTGTATTTTAATGAGGTAGCTCTGTTCCATGTCCTGGACATGTTGCTGACAGACTTATTTCCACTGAGTTTCATTTTCCTTTGTTTTCAAGTAGAACAGACATTATCAATTAATTTCACTGAGTTCAGGTGCTTTGGGCATGACCAACAACTGTTTGCCTATGGTTAACTAGCATTCCTGTCCTGTCCAATATTTGTCTGTAAAACATCATCTCTATTTTTCAAAAAAATGCCGATTATTTGTCTGCTTTGCCTCTCTGCTGTTTGTAAGAGCTTACTGTATACAAATTGGCTGCCACACTACTACATGCAATTTGTCCACACAGTGCAATGTCCCAGAATCCTTCACTAAAACATTAATAAACAAAAAAAAACCCACTGAAGCTCAGCTGGAGATATTAGGAGAAGAGATTAAAAAGCAATAGGCTTTAAGTAGCATCATACAAGAGAAAGGAGTCCAATGAGTGGTTGATTAATATTGGGAGGCAATTAATATTCATTGAGGACAGAATTGGTCATCTGTAGAGATCTTTGGAAGTTGTCAGCAGTTTTAGAGACATGAAGCAGAGACAGTGATGTACTGATAATTTCACTGGACTCAGAATCCAGAACCCGGTCTAGTGTTCTGGGGATGTGGGTTTGGATCCACCGTGGTAGCTGGTGGAATTTGGATACAATGGAAATCTGGAAGAAGAAAAAGCAAGTAGAATGATCACAATGTTGAAACCCATTTGGTTTACTAACCTCCGCCTGAGGAGGAAAATCTGCCATTTTTGGCTGGTCTGACCGACCAGTAACTCCAGACTCTCTAGGCATTTGGGGGTTGGCAATAAATGCTTGCCCTGTCTGTGATGCCCACATCCTGTGAATGAATTACAAATAAAGATAATGGAGGAATTCAGAAACAAATATGAAGTTTTAAATTGAGTTAAAAATCACCCAATACTGGGTTATGGTCTAACAGGTCCATATCATGTTTTAAATTGAGGCATAGGCAGACATTACACACCAAATCTCTGTCATTGAGCGTAATGTACTTTGGGGTTGTAAAAGGAATTGTGAAAAGGGTAGGTTTTACTTTTTGATTTGTTCAAGCTTTTAGTGTCAGCTGTAATCTTGCATGTCCAAGCATCCACCCTAAACCACTTCCTTTCCGCATCCTACACATGTATATGTTTAGAGTGGGGAGGCTGATGGGTGTGCATACATGTTTCCACTGTCACCTTTCTTCCAAACGCTCTGCTGCCCTCTCCTGAGAGCCTTGACATTTCCTTGCACAGTTTCACAGGCACTAAGTGAGCGGCTCTGTATCTCCATGGAGCCAGCCAATACGTCAGTAGTCGTCCGGATAAAAGCAGCCCCTGACATGTCGTCCTCCTGCCGTCTTCATGTTGGAAGTCAGCAGACAGTTAGAAGCTGCATGCTGTGAACTGTATCCTGGGAGCCTGTTTACTGCGGTCATGTCAGGATTGTCCATTATACTGTCCACTTGAGATAAAAGTTGGTGGGGGTCAAGGCTCAAAGGGGAGAGGGAAAAAGAATTTGTATTTATATCGTGTCTTTGACAATCTCAACATCTACAAAGAGTGTTAGAGTTGATTCAAGTATATACGAAGGGTGGTTACTATTGTAATGTAGGAAAGGCAAGAGCTAATTTACTCTTGTTAGGAGCCCACAATATGACATAAATGACATGAACACACCTTGACTGAGGAATCTGTAATGTCCAGGGCAAAGTTCAAGTTCCAAGCTGTACATTGCTTTAATGGATTTAGCATTTTTAATATCCACCTGAGTGGAGGTTTGGGAGTTCGGTATAAAATCTCATCTGAACGATAGAATCTCTGACCGCTGTATGCTCCCTGAGTGCTGCTTCTCGCACTACCTGAACACTCGAGCAGTACTGCCCTTTTAGCACAACATCCCTCAGCACTAACCCTCCCGACAGTGCAGCGCTCCCTTAGCACTGACTCTCCCGACAGTGCGGGGCTCCCTCAGCACTCACCCTCCTGACAGTGCGGCGCTCCCTCAGCGCTGACCCTCCCGACAGTGCGGTGCTCCCTCAGCGCTGACCCTCCCGACAGTGCGGTGCTCCCTCAGCGCTGACCCTCCCGACAGTGCGGGGCTCCCTCAGTACTCACCCTCCCGACAGTGCGGGGCTCCCTCAGCACTGACTCTCCCGACAGTGCGTGGCTCCCTCAGCATTGACTCTCCCGACAGTGTGGGGCTCCCTCAGTACTCACCCTCCCGACAGTGCGGTGCTCCCTCAGCACTCACCCTCCTGACAATGCGGCGCTCCCTCAGCGCTGACTCTCCCGACAGTGCGGCGCTCCCTCAGCACTGACTCTCCCGACAGTGCGGGGCTCCCTCAGTACTCACCCTCCCGACAGTGCGGCGCTCCCTCAGCGCTGACTCTCCCGACAGTGCGGCGCTCCCTCAGCACTGACTCTCCCGACAGTGCGGGGCTCCCTCAGTACTCACCCTCCCGACAGTGCGGCGCTCCCTCAGCACTCACCCTCCCGACAGTGCGGCGCTCCCTCAGCACTCACCCTCCCGACAGTGCGGCGCTCCCTCAGCACTCACCCTCCCGACAGTGCGGCGCTCCCTCAGCACTCACCCTCCCGACAGTGCGGTGCTCCCTCAGCGCTGACCCTCCCGACAGTGCGGCGCTCCCTCAGCGCTGACCCTCCCGACAGTGCGGGGCTCCCTCAGCACTCACCCTCCCGACAGTGCGGGACTCCCTCAGTACTCACCCTCCCGTCAGTGCGGTGCTCCCTCAGCACTCACCCTCCCGTCAGTGCGGCGCTCCCTCAGCACTCACCCTCCCGACAGTGCGGCGCTCCCTCAGCACTCACCCTCCCGACAGTGCGGCGCTCCCTCAGCACTCACCCTCCTGACAGTGTGGGGCTCCCTCAGCACTCACCCTCCTGACAGTGCGGGGCTACCTCAGCACTCACCCTCCCGACAGTGCGGGGCTACCTCAGCACTCACCCTCCCGACAGTGCGGGGCTCCCTCAGCACTGACCCTCCTGACAGTGTGGGGCTCCCTCAGCACTCACCCTCCTGACAGTGCGGGGCTACCTCAGCACTCACCCTCCTGACAGTGTGGCGCTCCCTCAGCACTGACCTTCCTGACAGTGTGGCTCTCCCTCAGCGCTGTACTGAGAGTGTTAATCTGGATTTTATGTTCAGGACTCTGAAGAGGAACTTGAGCCCACAATTTGTGACTTGAATGTGAGAGTGCTGCCCAGTGACCCACAGCAGAGTGAATGTGAATCACTTGACCACAGTTCATCATTTTCTGTGGGGACTTTTATTGTTTTTTTGACTCCTCTCTTTGTTTTCACTATATATCTGTTGTCCTGCCCACATCACAAGATAAACCAACTCCCTCCAAAGGGGTCTGTCCCCCTATCATTAATGTCTTTAATCGTAGAAGCTGGTAGGTTAATATAAGTTCCTATTCCTGTCTATCTGTACGACAGGAGGAGGGTCTTACCCTTTTCGGAGGCTGTTGAGTGGCTGCATATTTGCAACACTTAGCACAGCTAAGGAATTCCAGGAATGTGGAGAATGTGGCTTCCAGATCTCTAAATCCATTTTAGTTCATTTTAATCATTTTGTTTGTATCTTTGTTGAATGAATTTCCCACTGTTCCACTGGACTTTGCCTTCTCTGTCATTTTAAATAAATCCTCCCATGACCAGTCTCAAATCGTGAATGAGAGAATACATTCCAATATTTCTCTGTGGAAAGTAATGACTGTTTTGTGTTTTCACTTGGAATTCTGCCTTAGCAGAACCCGGGAATCGGGAGATCTGAGTGGGACAGTCCATTTTCTTTTTGTTACTTTGAGAGCATAGTGATGCTGGGCCTGTATTTACAGGCCAGCCAACATGTGGTCCTCAAGCTGCTGCTACTGATCCCAAACTGTTGACAGGAGGCAGTTCCAGGATATTGAATTTATAATATTGAGTTGTAATTGTTATAATATTGAGTTTGGCACAAGTAGAGGTTGATGGGTTTGATCTTTATAGTTTTTATCATCTTTCAGAGACCAGGTTACAAAGAGATCACCACTGGGAACTAAATGTTCAAGGGCATGTGACTTCCCAAAAGTACAGGCCAACTGGAAAGGGTGGTGGGGTAGCTTTGTTAGTATAGAATGGCATAATTATTATAGCAAGAAGTAAATGATTCGAGGATATGGAATCCATATGAGTGAAGGTAAACAATAACAAGGATGGAAGACTCTGATGGAGGTAGTCCATAAACCTTTCATAGTGGCTATACTGAAGGGCAAAGAATAAATCAGGAGATATTGAGGGTATGTAACAAAAAGGCAAAAGTGGGTACTGCAGATGCTGGAAATCAGAGTCTAGATTAGAGTGATGCTGGAAAAGCACAGCAGGTCAGGCAGCGTCCGAGGAGCAGGAACAAAAAACAATATAGTAATTGTGAGTTTCAACTTGATGTAGATTAAGAAATGCATTGGCAGAAACAGCCACGAGGAAGAATTAATTGTGTATTTGGGACAATTTCCTCCAACAATAGGTTCTGGTACCAACCAAGCTATTTTAGACCTCTTGATGTGTAATGAGATGGGTTAAATAAATTAACTCAGAATAAAAGATCCTGCAGAAAACAGGAAACCATAACATAGTAAAATGTAGCCTTCAGTTTGAAAGTGAGATTCTTGAGTCTGAATCACCTGTGCTAAACTTAAATAAGAGCAATTGCATAAGAATGGAGTAGGCAAGGAATTCCGCAGAAAGGATGATAGGGGAACAATGGCAGACATTTATGAAAATAGTTCCTGATCACAATGTGACAACACTGTCTCTTTAAGAGGTGTATTTTTTCCTGTTTTATGAAGAAAGGTTGAGACAGAAGTAGAGAGTGGTCTGCTTCAAGTCAATAAGGTAAACAGCTTGAGAGACCTTGTGGTTTTTATGAAGTTGGAACAATAGAAGCAGCCTGAATGGGTGGGGTCAAGCTCCCACACAACCAGGACTTTTAGTTTAGCTTTCAGTAGCTTTTGGGTTTGTGAAAACTGTTACATCTATCTCTTTGCGACAGTTAAACGATAGGGTTCTTTTCCTCTTGCTAGAATCGTATATGAGATAATTATTTTACTAACTTTGCCTTTGCCAAGGGTGTCTTTATGGGCTGTTACCGCATTGAAACAATAGCTATTTAGTGGTTAACTAATCTATTATTCTGTTAAATTTTCCAACAGAGTTAAAGTTATACCAATCTTTCTTTCTTACTTTTGTTTGTATTTTAACTATAGTGTATGAATAAAGTGGGAGAAAGTGAGGACTGCAGATGCTGGAGACCAGAGTTGAAAAATGTGGTGCTGGAAAAGCGCAGCAGGTCAGGCAGCATCCGAGGAGCAGGAGAATCGACGTTTCGGGCATAAGCCCTTCTTCAGGAATGAGGCTGGTGTACCAAGCGGGCTGAGATAAAAGGTAGAGGGGAGGGAACTTGGGGGAGGGGCGCTGGGAATACGATAGGTGGAAGGAGGTGAGGGTGAGGGTGATAGGCTGGAGAGGGGGTGGGGGCGGAGAGGTCGGGAAGAAGATTGCAGGTGAAGAGGGCGGTGCTGAATCCGAGGGTTGGGACTGAGATAAGGTGGGGGGAGGGGATTTCTCCAGCTTCCTCGTTTCCCCTCCCCCCACCTTATCTCAGTCCCAACCCTCGGATTCAGCACCGCCCTCTTCACCTGCAATCTTCTTCCCGACCTCTCCGTGCCCACCCCATCTCCGGTCTATCACCCTCACCTTAACTTCCTTCTACCTATCGTATTCCCAGCGCCCCTTCCCCAAATTCCCTCCCCTCTACCTTTTATCTCAGCCCACTTGGCACACCAGCCTCATTCCTGAAGAAGGGCTTATGCCCGAAACGTCGATTCTCCTGCTCCTCGGATGCTGCCTGACCTGCTGTGTTTTTCCAGCACCACATTTTTCAACCCATGTATGAATAAAGTGTTTGCTTCAAGACTGGTAGTTTGACCAATTGAATTGCATCTGGAGCGCAGCACCTGGTACTTGTATTTAAAGTAACAAAAACGTTAGGGTCTAGACTATGTCCTTGGCATGTTTTGAGGGGGTTTAGTCTGGTCCAGAATAACAAGAAAGATCTGTCACCGTGAGGAAGAAGGATTTGAGAAAGGGGACAAACTGAGCCCACTTACCCGAGGACGTTGAGAACAGCATCAAATTGGAAGAAAAAGCAGACCAGATGTCTAAGTTTAGTGGGAAGCCAAAGGATGAGACGCTCCATTTTTAAAAAAATGATGATTTGTGTCACATGTAGTCAGGGTGGTTATGAAGGTATTTAGCACGCTTGCCTTCATTGGTCAGTCCTTTGAGTAGAGGAGCTGGGACGTCATGTTGAGGATGTACAAGACACTGGTGAGGCCTCTTCTGGAGAACTGTGTCCAGTTATAGTCATCCTGTTGTAGGAAGGATATTATGAAACTGGAGAGGGTACAGAAGAGGCTTACCAGGATGTTGGTGGGTATGGAGAGTTTGAGTTATAAAGAAAGGCTGGGACAACTTTCACTGGAGTGTTAGAGGTTGAGGAGTGACCTTATGGAAGTTTATAAAATGATGAGAGGTTACTGTGTAGGTAGAGTTAATGGTAGTTGTCTTTTCCCTAGGATGGGGGGTTTCAAGACTAGGCGCATATTTATAAGATGAGAGGAGAGAGATTTAAATAAGACACGAGGGGTATATTCTTAGCACAAAGGGTGGTTCACATGTGGCATGAACTTCCTGAGGAAGGGTTGGATGTGGTTCCAATTACAACTTTTAAAAGACATTTAGATAAGGCCATGAATAGGAAATGTTCGGAGGGCTATGGGCCAGGAGCAGGCAGGTGGGACTGGTTTAGTTTGGGATTGTGTTCAGCACGGACTGGTTGGGCTGAAGGGTCTGTTTCCATGCTGTATGACTCTATGACAACAAATATGAGTCAGAGAATAAACTTTGTGGGTGAACTAGCAAGTAATATTGAAACAGACTGTCAAAGTGTTTAACAGAAATATAAAATGGAAGCCAGAGGCCAAAGGGAACATAGAACATTTTAGATTAGATTAGATTCTCTACAGTGTGGAAACAGGCCCTTCGGCCCAACAAGTCCAC
This sequence comes from Chiloscyllium plagiosum, assembly GCF_037043375.1. Classification (NCBI taxonomy): domain Eukaryota; kingdom Metazoa; phylum Chordata; class Chondrichthyes; order Orectolobiformes; family Hemiscylliidae; genus Chiloscyllium; species Chiloscyllium plagiosum. The sequence continues at coordinate 3,530,215 of NW_028270169.1, read as the reverse complement.
ACTGCCCCTCCAAAGAGAAACCCACCCAAACCCATTCCCCAACTCTATATTTACCCCTGATTAACACACTAACATTGGGCAATTTAGCATGGCCAATTCACCTGACCTGCACATCTTTGGATTGTGGGAGGAAACCGGAGCACCCGGTGGAGAATGTCTGTGTGGAGTTTGCACAATCACCCTGAGGCTGGAATTGAATCTGGGACCCTGGTGCTGTGAGGCAGCAGTGCTAACCACTGAGCCACCGTGCTGCCCCTCTTTGAGAATGTGGCTTGGGAAATAATAATAGGGAACCAGAAAGTGACATTGGCGTTGGATAAATAATTTACTTCAGTCTTCACAGTAGAGGGTATGAATAGCATTCCCAAAATATAAAATAACCAAGGTCCAGAGGGGGGGAGGAATGCATCCAGTAACTGTCACCAGGGACACTAATTGAGCCAGAGGCTGATACGCCCCCTGCAGCTGATTGCATCCTAGGATTTTAAATGAAAACTGAAGCACAAAGGGAGATGGGAATCTCCTTCAGGTTAATATATAGAGGTTGATATACAGGTTGAATTGGCAGTTAGGAAGGGAAGTGCAATGATAGCATTCATTTCAAGAACACACGAGAAAAGCTGTGCTGCTGAGGCTGGGCAGGGCTCTAGTCAGGCCGTATTTGGAATATTGTCAGCTGTTGTGGGCCCCCTATTTAAGGAAGGATGTGCTGGCCTTGGACAGGGTCCAGAGGAGGTTTATATGAATGACCCTGGGGTTGAAGGGCTTGTCATAGGAGGACTCTGGGTCTGTACTTGATGGAGCTTAGAAGGATGGAGGGGGGAATCTGATTGAAACTTAGGGAATACTGAGAGGCCTGGATAGAATGGACGTGGAGAAGATGTTTCCATTCGTCAGAGAGACTAGGACCTGAGGGCACAGCCTCAGGGTGAAGGGACGGCCCTTTAGAACTGAGAGGAGGGGGAATCTCTTCAGTCAGAGGGTAGTGAATGTGTGGAAATCATTGCCACGGAGAGCTGTGGAGGCCAAATCGTTGGGTATCTAAGACAGAGATAGGTTCTTGATTAGAAGGGGATCATGAGTTAGAGGGAGAAGGCAGAAGAATAGGGGTGAGAAACATAACAGCCATGATTCAATGGTGGAGTAGACTCGATGGGCTGAATGGCCTAGTGTAATGACGTAGCTACAGAGACAGTGGATGCACTAGTCGTAATATTCCATAAATCCTTAGATTCTGGAAAAGTCCCAGAGGATTGGTGAACTGTCAATGTGAAAGGGAGGGAGACAAAAACAGGTAACTGTCAGTCACTTAACTTAATACCTGTCATTGGGAAAATGGTATTCTTTTCGAAAGGCTGAAATACAACATTTAGCCATCCACAATCTGATCAAGCAGAGTCAGCATGGCTTCAAGAAGGAGGAATCAGGCCTGCCATTTATTAGACTGCTCTGTAGTTGAGTATATCTTCCCAGATCTGTCCTGCCCTTGAAGTCACTGTTCAGAGAACTTCATGGCGTTTTACTTGGAGATCCTGGAGCCACGGATGCTTGGTGGAAGGTGATAGGGATTCTTTATGTTGGAGGTGGCCATTGCCTGGCAATTCCAAGGAGTGAGTGTCACCCACGTGTGGTATTCCAGGTTTTGGGTGTCCTCTCACTGCACATCTGTCCTTTCTCATCATGAAGGCACCTATTTGTTCCGAAGTAGTGACCACTGATGTCAGTCATGTTGGTACTTTGGCCAAGTGTGTATTGACCATTTGAGGGTGCAACAATGAAAGCTGACCAAACAAAAGCTTCACTGAACAGGTACAGTCCATCCACACAGCAAATGGTCAACAGGCCTAGAGACATTTCCTCTCTGTCATCCAGGATTGCTGTGGTTAATTCTGGCTCTACATTGTGCACTGGTAGAGATTAGGAGACTGCATTGAAAGCTGGGATCCTCTGACCTGTATAGGACTCTGGACTGATGTGGTTTTGATTAACAGGCTCATGACTTTCTAAAGATCGAATACAGCAGTTGAGACTGTCAGCACAATGATCTCCCAGTTTCCGAATGTTACTACTTTTTGGTTCAAGCATTGAGTAAACAGGTCTTTGTTAAGCTATGTCCAGTTTCAACTTAGTCATAGATTGTTTGAGAGGGTGAGTACAATGTACTGAGAGTACACTACCTCCCTCCAGGGGGTTACTACCCTCATTTCAGGATCATAAACTCGAGGTAAGCATTTCATTTTGAGGCATCACCACATCCGAGAGCAAAAGGCACCATATTGTATAGGTAAGGAGTGGCCCAGACTTTGTCCTATGGCTCTTTGCCCTCTGAGTGCTGAATATTGTCAAACTTCACTGTTGAGAAATCATTGGAGAAGCAGAAGGAACAAGAGGAAATTTTGAGAGACTTCTCATTGCAGGTTCAATACTAACACATGAGGCAAATGGCCCTGTGCACACGTTGGACAGAATAACATCTGAACTCGTGATCCCACGTCCTCAGTCACACTCTTTTTCCACCCTTCTCTCCTTTTCTCGTTCCTGGTCATCCTGAACTCTCTTCTGCCTCTTCCTTTCTTTTTAGTTTTTTTCTCCATTTTTATTTACCTCATGTCTGTTTGCTGTAGACTGACTGAGATTGATCACTGTGATAAGTCAACAATTCTATTGTAATTGTGCTAACATATAAACAGCAGGATGGTCAGAGCTAAGCAAAATGGACCTGGGTCTTTATCATAACCAATGGTTTTGTTGTTGTTCTTGCTGCTCCCTATCCCGTGATCCTTCCCTCGAGATTGATTGATTGCACGAGTTGTGTAAAGTGTAGATAAACCAGTCTATACATTGGCATAGTGTCCTGTCGGCACAATTCAGTTAGACACTGGTTATAACGTAATGGCTGTGATCACCAGCTTCCTCAGTGAAATGCTTGGCACAAAGATTATCCGATGGAACCATCTGCTGAATCTTGTTCTCGTTGTTTCAGTTGTTCTGTGTCAGGGATCACATTCCTCTGATCTTTAGGTTGTGACGGTTTTTACATTTGAAGGTCCTTCAGATTCACACCCACTGACTGTCTAACTATCTGTCTGTCTGTCTGTGTGCTGTCCAAACATGTATAGACAGATAACAGTGAATGTGCCCAAGCAGGTCTGTATAGTTACATTGTGTGCAAGGCCTTTTGTATATGTAATTGCATGCCTATGTAAAACGGTATGTATAGATAATTCTGTACATGAGGGTAAATGCACACCAATGTGTGTATTATATACAAAATAAATTGGCTCCCTCCTAAAATTTAGAGGCACTGATGTTGGAGGTTGTTGGCACTGAACTAACTCACCTCTATTCCAAGTCCATTTCGCCTTTGGGCTGTCCATTACTTCACCCCTTAGAGCATTCAGTTTACTGGCATCTGTCGGGAGGGTCAGTGCTGAGGGAGCGCCACACTGTCGGAGGGTCAGTGCTGAGGGAGCTCCGCACTGTTGGAGGGTCAGTGCTGAGGGAGCTCCGCACTGTCAGAGGGTCAGTGCTGAGGGAGCTCCGCACTGTCGGAGGGTCAGTGCTGAGGGAGCGCCGCACTGTCGGAGGGTCAGTGCTGAGGGAGCGCCGCACTGTCAGAGGGTCAGGGCTGAGGGAGCGCCGCACTGTCGGAGGGTCAGTGCTGAGGGAGCGCCGCACTGTCGGAGGGTCAGTGCTGAGGGAGCGCCACACGGTCGGAGGGTCAGTGCTGAGGGAGCGCCGCACTGTCGGAGGGTCAGTGCTGAGGGAGTGCCGCCCTGTCGGAGGGTCAGCGCTGAGGGAGCACTACCTGTTCCACTGGTGCACATTGTTGTTCAAGATCTCCCTGTACGACGAGCAATTGGAAGTTTTCCCAGGTGTCTTTGACAATATTCTTTTCTGTTCAAAGCACAAACAGTTGTGAACTGGTAATTCATCCCAGTGTTAATGGGATCTTACAGTCACAATTCATTGAAACTTTGCACTGGATGCTGAGTGCTGTCCGGTTCTATAGAAATTCTGGATTAGTGGTGCTGGAAGAGCACAGCAGTTCAGGCAGCATCCGAGGCGCGGCGAAATCGACGTTTCCGGCAAAAGCCCTTCATCAGGAATAAAGGCAGAGAGCCTGAAGCGTCTCTGCCTTTATTCCTGATGAAGGGCTTTTGCCCGAAACGTCGATTTCACCGCGCCTCGGATGCTGCCTGAACTGCTGTGCTCTTCCAGCACCACTAATCCAGAATCTGGTTTCCAGCATCTGCAGTCATTGTTTTTACCAGGTTCTATAGAAATGCAAACTCAGTCCTTGTTCCATACCTGTTTCCCTTTTATCTCCATTACTGGCTCAGTTGCTGTAAAGGGCACTGACATATCAGTTAGTTCTGTTGTTGAACCATGCCTGGGATTTTTTTGTTGTCTCAATAAAACTGGTTTATTTACAGAAGAAATAATTATTAAAATGAACTGGCAGTTTTCTCCTCCAATCAGACTGGGGCCAATGGTCCTGTTTGAAGTCCAAGGTGTTTATTTGGTTTCATACAATCTCACAATGTAGCTCGTGCAGTTTGGAGTCAGTGAGTGAGCTTTAGCATTTTACACACAATCCACAGCTCCGTATTTACAGCCAGTGCCTTCCTGGAGGACACCTTCGTGATGTTATAGTACAGACTTCCAACATTCTTTCACAACATTCACTCATTATCTAATGTGTTGTCCCTGTCCTGGGAGTGTTTGATGGGAAACCGTTCAATTCCCCTGCAATGATATTGTTGCCTGAGAGTGTTTAATCTTGTTTCTGTGGTGTTTGTAGCATTTTGAAAGTTCAACAATATATCTTTCTATTGCTGACCACTAGGCTGAGTGGTGGAGGATGTTGAGATGAACTTGGCTGATGGTCCCTCTCCATGCAGTAAGGAAAGTTGCATCTTAGCCCCTGCTCCACCTGATTCCAGACTGATTTGCCACTGAGAGTCTTGTTTGAAAGGTTGTTCTTATGGAATCTGCTTTTAGCAACATAGTCAAAGCTGTTATGATGGTTAGCAGGGCGATGTTTTGAATACAGAATGGTTTTGTATTGTTGTACCTGCTGACAGGTACTACGTTACCTGCTGTACCTGGATCATGTGTGCAATGGCACCTTTCTTCCAGCACCTTGCTTGCTCAGTAATGGTGTGTAACCTGACTGAGTGTATTTTAATATTTGATGGCGCTTCTGTTGACTTGATGTGTTTTGTTTGACCTTTCCTTGTAAGTAGCAGCTTACTGTGAATAATTGAAGGGTCAATGTTTGCAAGCCCCACTATATTTCCCTTTCTCTCTCTCTCTCTCTCTCTCTCTCTCTCTCTCTCTCTCTCTCTCTCTCTCTGTCTCTCTCTCTCTCTCTCTGTCTCTCTTTGTCTCTCTCTCTCTGTCTCTCTCTCTGTCTCTCTTCAGTATTTGTTTGGTGTTCAGTCCTGGGATAATTCAGAATTCCATTCGCAAAACCTTTGCCCGATCTCTACTTCTCACATCTATCCTCATCGCATTGCATCTTTCTGTCTGCCTCTCCCTTCCTTGCTCTATCACCATTGCAATGAATAGGGACTTGGTTGGTACTTAAGAAGGAAAAGGAAAAAGGCATTGGGTCATTTTGAGCTTCGTCCACCATTTTGTAAGAACAAGAAAGATTGTCTACCTCAACTACATACTCCCACCAGATCTCCACATCTAACTCCCAGGTTCTGTATGTCTGCACTTGGCTGCAGATTGTCATGTACTGCACTGAATAAGACTAACTCATGCTCAGCTACAGTCTTTATTGAACAACTTTATTTGCACGTTCCCTACAGAGAGGGCATTGTAACAGAATGCTCAGGTTCTGCTCGACAAAACATAAAGCTAAGCTTTTAAAGCTGACCGATCAGAGAGCTAAGTTTGACTGAGCGTTTCCCATTGCAGGTGTTCATACCAAGCAGCACTATCCAGAGGTACAACCTCCTATTTCTCAATGTCTGACTCTGAATATTATGGATGTTGGTACATCGAATGCACTGAAATGGGTCAAATGCTTTCAGTCTGAAAGTCTATGTTTCTGGTGTTTTATAATGTTTGAGAATTTATAAAGTTTTAATCTCAGCTGGCATTAGTTAGGTATCTCAGACTGCTAACAATAAGCTGATGTAGGGGTTAGTCATCAGTGCTGCCTCGTACACATCTTTAGAACTGTAACAATTACACAATGACTGGGAAGAGGGCATACTAGACTCAGCCACCTAAAAACTGAATTCTGTAAGACAGCAGTAAGTTCTGAGTCCAGACGTTGAGCAGCACAGAGGAACAATAAATACCTTACAAAGAAATGAAGACCTGCATTTTAATAACACTATTTTTATTTGTTCATGGGACGCAAGTGTCGATGGTGGGTCCAGTATTTATTGCCTGTCCCTAGTTGCCCCTTGAGAAGGTGGGGGTGAGCTGCCTTCTTGAACCACTGCAGTCCATGTGCTATGGGTTGACTCACAATGCCCTTGGGGAGGGAGTTCCAGGATACTGACCCAGTGACAGTGAAGGGACGGCGATATGTTTCCAACTCGGGATGGTGAAGGGCTCGGAGAGGAACTTGCAGAGGGTGGTGTTCCCATGTACCTGCTGCCCTTGTCTTTCCAGATGGCAATGGTTGTGGGTTTGGGAGGTGCTGTCTGAGGGTCTTTAGTGAATTTCTGTAGTGCATCTTGTAGATACTACACACCGCTGCGACTGAGGGAGTGACTGTTTTTGAATATGGTATTTGTCAAGAAGGCTTCTTTAGATGTTGAGCTTTGAGTGTTGGTTGGAACTGGTTTCATCTAGGCCAGTGAGAAGTATTCCATCACAACCATTTGCCAGCTACCATGTCCCAAAGGGTTTTGCAGTTAACACTTTGCCTTTTAGTTTTAGTAACTGTTATAATGTAGGAAACAAAGCAACACATTTTATCTGGCTTTCAATGGTTTCCCAGAGGTAATAAAGTTATCAAGGAAGGTTTCAGTAGCAAATAAATGGAGAGGGAGGTGGAGTCAGGGGGATGCTATGGAATTGGCAATGGGTGGACTTGGTGGGTGGAGAATTTGTCATCATCAGACATGTGAAATGTGGCACTAATTTTGCAAGCAGTTTGGTTCAGTCTCAGTTCCCAAGTCTTTCATTTGTTTTTATTGCTTTTCTGTAATTACTCCATACTTCAATCACTTAACAATTCAGTACTTGCAATAATCCTCAAGAAATTCCTGAAACCCCTCTGTTAGTTACAATTTTAAACTGCTTACATTTCATAACTGATGATCCAAAAAATCTTTGCTAATTCAGTCAAATAACTTTAAAATCTTCAAATAATTTCTCTTTTGTCTGCTCTGTTCTAGAAGAGAGAATTTCCATATCTTTCGTTTCTCCACCTTATACCATGTACAGTTTCTCAGCCAACTCTCTATCCTCGATGCTGCGTTTCCTCCTGAATCATCTCTTTGAACTTTGGCATCTAGGGAAGGAAGGAGCCTGAGTCCCTGCTGAAAATCCACACATTGCAAACCTTCCATTCTCTTCAATAATCAGTCACCTTCTTCAAACTTGTTAAACAGAATATACAATACATTTTAAAATAAATGTGTCAAACTAAAAATCAAAAGAAATGTTTTATTTTGAATTTAGAAAGCAAAAACGATAATCCAAAGGCAACACCTCAGCTGACAATGAGAGAAAGATGATATGGTGTGAGTTAGGAAGCAGGAATTAGGAGAGGGATCACGTTTGAAACACGATCAGGAGTGAGAGGATGTTATGATTGAGGGATGTGAGTAGGATGGGAGATCTGAGATCCTTGGAAACAATGAGTTAATGTGGATAAAACTAGATCTTGGGAAGGGGCCATGACATTGACACTATCTTGGCCACAATATTCCATCCAGGAAGCTGAGTACATCCTGACACATAAACTGAACTCTCAGGCTCTGGGAGAAAGGTCAAATGCTGGCCATGGACAAAGATGTAAGAGCATGGCTTTTCTCCCACACTCAGAGCCAAAGCAATTGGCCTTCAGTGGATTTGTACACTCAGGCAGAAAGCTCAAGCAAGGGCAGTGGGATTAGTTTTAGGGATTGATGTAGGGCTAAGGGGACAGCAGGGCGATTGGATTAGTTTGATACAGGGCTGTAATGACAATAATATTGAAAACTGTTGTCTCTAACATAAATAATCTGAGGTGCTTCAGAAGATCATTGAGAAAAAGAAATTAAGGTACACTTCCACACACAGCAAGATCTCATAAACAGCAATGTGATAATGATCAGACATTCCGGTTTTGGAATGATGATTCAGGAATGAATATTGACCCTTGGTCACAAGTGAAAACCCCTCTGCACCTCAATCAGCCTCATGGATATCTTGTATCCTTCTGAGCTAACTGGTGGGCCATGGTTTACTGTCTCATCAGAAGGATAGTGTTTCTGATGGTGCAGCCCTGAGGAAGGCTTTCAGTAGCAGAGAAGCAGAAACCAAGTCCATTTTATGTTATGGGAATGAAATCGACAATCCAAGTGGTGGTTCAGATAGATGATCAGACCTCATCTCTGGATTACACACAAGGCTTCACACAATTTGAATTAGTTGCAGACACTTTCCAATGAGACAGATGGAGCCAGGAACTGGGGAGCAGAAGCATTAACAGAGATGAAAACATTGTCTTCAGTCCTCCCAAAATTCCATGCTATGGGAAGAATGTCAGGTAGTTAGTTTGGAATTCATCAAGCTTTTTTGGACTAATTCCTAATTAAACTCCATAAGGAGCAGGAGAATGCACATGTTGCAGTGACCATGTAATTACCCAGAAGTGTCCTCTGACAATGTGTACGTATGTAAATAGAAGACTGCATATCTGTGTCAATAATTTATTGTTTAATGCATTTTGAGTGCGATATAGTCACCATGCAAAAATCACACCTTATTTCTGTTATAGAGTTATATTCAAAGTGATGTACAGCATGGAAACAGACCCTTCGTCCCACCCATCCATGCTGACCAGATATCCCAATCCAATCTAGTCCCACCTGCCAGCACCCGGCCCATATCCCTCCAAACCCTTCCTATTCATATATCCATCCAGATGCCTTTTAAATATTGCAATTGTACCAGCCTCCATCACTTCCTCTGGCAGCTCATTCCATACACGTACCACCCTCTGCATGAAAAAGTTGCCCCTTAGGTCTTTCTTATATCTTTCCCCTCTCACCTTAAACCTATGCCCTCTAGTTCTGGGAAAAGACCGTGTCTATTTATCCTATCCATGCTCCACATGATTTTATAAAACTATATAAGGTCACCCCTCGGCCTCCGACGCTACAGGGAAAACAGCCCCAGCCTGTTCAGCCTCTTCCTGTAGCTCAAATCCTCCAACCGTGGTAACATCCTTGTAAATCTTTTCTGAACCCTTTCAAGTTTCACAACATCTTTCCGATAGGAAGGAGACCAGAATTGCACGCAATATTCCAACAGTGGCCTAACCAATGTCCTGTACAGCCGCAACATGACCTCCCAACTCCTGTACTCAATACTCTGATCAATAAAGGAAAGCATACCAAACGCCTACTTCACTATCTTATCTGCCTGCGACTCCACTTTCAAGGAGCTATGAACCTGCACTCCAAGGTCTCTTTGTTCAGCAACACTCCCTAGGACCTTACCATTAAGTGTATAAGTCCTGCTCTGATTTGCTTTCCCAAAATGCAGCACCTCGCATTTATCTGAATTAAACTCGATCTGCCACTTCTCAGCCCATTGGCCCGTCTGATCAAGATCCTGTTGTAATCTGAGGTAACCTTCTTCGCTGTCCACTACACCTCCAATTTTGGTGTCATCTGCAAACTTACTAACTGTACCTCTTATGCTCGCATCCAAATCATTTATATAAATGATGAAAAGTGCAGGACCCAACACCGATCCTTATGGCACTCCACTGGTCACAGGCCTCCAGTCTGAAAAACAACCCTCCACCACCACCCTCTGTCTTCTACCTTTGAGCTAGTTCTGTATCCAAATGGCTAGTTCTCCCTGTATTCCATGAGATCTAACCTTGCTAATCAGTCTCCCATGGGGAACCTTGTCGAATGCCTTACTGAAGTCCATATAGATCACATCTACTGCTCTGCCCTGATCAGTTCTCTTTGTTACTACTTTAAAAAACTCAATCAAGTTTGTGAGATATGATTTCCCACGCACAAAGCCATGTTGACTATCCCTAATCAGTCCTTGCCTTTCCAAATACATGTACATCCTGTCCCCCAGGATTCCCTCCAACAACTTGCCCACCAGCGATGTCAAGCTCACTGGCCTATAGTTCCCTGGCTTGTCCTTACCACCCTTCTTAAACAGTGGCACATTAGCCAACCTCGTTATATACCTTTTGTGTGACATTTAAAATCATCATCTTGTTGCCAACTCCACCGATGTATCATACCCCCCTGGTACAACACAGAGCTGTTGGTTGCTTCTGACAGTTCACACGCGCAACAATGTGGAAATTTCACACAGTTACTGTTCCACTTTACTGACACCACTCCCAACACTGAAATCATACTGCACAGAGTCTTGTGGATTATTTTCCGTTACTAATCTTTCAGGATGTCCCATCTTCCCTTTGACATTCTTTTGTGACTAACTTCCTGAGTTAAGGAACTATTTTAATAATGTCTGGCTACATGTCAGTATCCGGTGTCAGGAGACCTCCACTTGAGGAATATCCTTTTCTACCTAGTCTCAGTGCCTATGTGGAACTGCTGGCTCAGAGAGCTGAGTGAGACTTGACTGAACCGAGACAAGGTGCCCTGTTAAATGGGGATTTTGTAATATCAGGTTCATTGAACTCTCAGGATAGAAACTAGGAACACTTTTCAATATGGAAGAGGGAATATTGGCTCCCCTTCTCTAATTCATTCTCCGTCAGTTGCAGAAAATATTTTTATTTCTTTTTTAGGAGACAGTTATCACTATTCAATGAAATGTAATTTACTAGAAAATGATGCAGTTAATTAAGGTTTTCATGAGTGGAAGAAAGAAGAATTTTTACGACCTGTTAATCCCAAGAAAAATAATGAAAGTGCACTAGTGACCATGCACAAATACAGGTAATGGGTTTTACAAGGAAAGGAGGGGGTCTCCTTTCCTGCGAACAGGAAAATAAAAGCCCAGGTAGTTTAAAAGTTCTTAGAGTCATAAAGCGCGCGGAAGCAGACCCTTCAGTCCAACTCGCCACACTGACCAGACTTCCCAAACACATCTTGTCCCATTTCTCAGCATTTGGCCCACTTTCCTTTAAACCCTTGCTATTCATATACTCGTGCAAATGTATTTTAAATGTAAGTGTACCCGCCTCCATCACTTACTTCCTCTGGCAGCTCATTCCACACACGCACCACCCCCTGTGTGAAAAGTTACCCCTCAGGTCCTCCCTCTCCTTAAACCTATGCCTTCTAGTTTTTGACCTCCTCCACCCAGAAGAGACTTTGTCTGTTTATCCTATCCAGGCCTGTCATGACCTTATAAAACCTGTATAAGGTCACGGCTTAGCCTCTGATGCTCCAGGGGAAAAAAACCCAGCCCATCCAGCCTCTCCCTATAGCTCAAACTCTTCAGTCCTGCAACATCCTTGTAAATCCTTTCATCACCCTCTCAAATTTAACAACATCCTTCCTGTAGAAGGGAGACCAGAACTGTATGCAGTATTCTAAAAGTGGCCTCACCAATATCCTGTACAGCCGCAACATAACCTATGAAATGCTGCCTTCATCATCCTGACATCGCCAGGGAGAGGAGTTCCAGCTTATAAACCCATTACACCAAGCAAGCCTCTGAAATGTGGCTCATGTGCATATTCATGAGTCTACTCCTCCTGTCTTTCCAAACTGAACTCTCCGTAGACCAACCTTTTAATTTCCAATACAAACTTATCATGCAAGTCTAACTGAATCAAAATGTGAATTTGCTGATGCTGCTTTAGTAATCTAGTGTGTTTTGTCTTTGGAGGAAAAGATAATTTCATTGCAAGCAGATTTTATATATCTCAGACTAATTTACCAAAATTTACCTCAGTCTGTGATCAGGTGATCATGCAGCCACTTTGTCTGTAAAGGTCCTTTATGAAAAAGCAGTTTAATCCACAAAGCTCTTGGGTCTTAAACACTGAAATAAAATTTGATTGAAGTAGAATAGGAATAGTCATGACATTGTGTTATAATAATGTAGAGGGAGCTTTACTCTGTATCTAACCCCATGCTGTCCCTGTCCTGGGAGTGTTTGATGGGGGACAGTGTAGAGGGAGCTTTACTCTGTACCTAACCCCGTGCTGTCCCTGTCCTGGGAGTGTTTGATGGGGACAGTGTAGAGGGAGGTTGAAACTTTATTGCTGGAACAGCACAGCAGGTCAGGCAGCATCCAGGGAACAGGAGATTCGACGTTTCGGGCACAGGCCCTTCTTCAGGAATGGCTCATTCCTGAAGAAGGGCCTGTGCCCGAAACGTCGAATCTCCTGTTCCCTGGATGCTGCCTGACCTGCTGTGCTGTTCCAGCAATAAAGTTTCAACTTTGATCTCCAGCATCTGCAGACCTCACTTTCTCCACAGTGTAGAGGGAGCTTTACTCTGTACCTAACCCCGTGCTGTCCCTGTCCTGGGAGTGTTTGATGGGGACAGTGTAGAGGGAGCTTTACTCTGTACCTAACCCTGTACTGTCCCTGTCCTGGGAGTGTTAGATGGGGGACAGTGTAGAGGGAGCTTTACTCTGTATCTAACCCCGTGCTGTCCCTGTCCTGGGAGTGTTTGATGGGGGACAGTGTAGAGGGAGCTTTACTCTGTATCTAACCCCGTGCTGTGCCTGTCCTGGGGAGTGTTTAATGGGGGGACAGTGTAGAGGGAGCTTTACTCTGTATCTAACCCCGTGCTGTCCCTGTCCTGGGAGTGTTTGATGGGGGACAGTGTAGAGGGAGCTTTACTCTGTATCTAACCCCGTGCTGTCCCTGTCCTGGGAGTGTTTGATGGGGGACAGTGTAGAGGGAGCTTTACTCTGTATCTAACCCCGTGCTGTGCCTGTCCTGGGGAGTGTTTAATGGGGGGACAGTGTAGAGGCAGCTTTACTCTGTATCTAACCCTGTGCCGTCCCTGTCCTGGGAGTGTTTGATGGGGGACAGTGTAGAGGGAGCTTTACTCTGTATCTAACCCCGTGCTGTCCCTGTCCTGGGAGTGTTTGATGGGGGACAGTGTAGAGGGAGCTTTACTCTGTATCTAACCCCGTGCTGTCCCTGTCCTGGGGAGTGTTTAATGGGGGAACAGTGTAGAGGGAGCTTTACTCTGTATCTAACCCCGTGCTGTTCCTGTCCTGGGAGAGTTTGATGGGGATAGTGTAGAGGGAGCTTTAATCTGTATCTAACCCCATGCTGTCCCTGTCCTGGGAGTGTTTGATGGGGGACAGTGTAGAGGGAGCTTTACTCTGTATCTAACCCCGTGCTGTGCCTGTCCTGGGGAGTGTTTAATGGGGGGACAGTGTAGAGGGAGCTTTACTCTGTATCTAACCCCGTGCTGTCCCTGTCCTGGGAGTGTTTGATGGGGGACAGTGTAGAGGGAGCTTTACTCTGTATCTAACCCCGTGCTGTCCCTGTCCTGGGAGTGTTTGATGGGGGACAGTGTAGAGGGAGCTTTACTCTGTATCTAACCCCGTGCTGTGCCTGTCCTGGGGAGTGTTTAATGGGGGGACAGTGTAGAGGGAGCTTTACTCTGTATCTAACCCTGTGCTGTCCCTGTCCTGGGAGTGTTTGATGGGGGACAGTGTAGAGGGAGCTTTACTCTGTATCTAACCCCGTGCTGTCCCTGTCCTGGGAGTGTTTGATGGGGGACAGTGTAGAGGGAGCTTTACTCTGTATCTAACCCCGTGCTGTCCCTGTCCTGGGGAGTGTTTAATGGGGGAACAGTGTAGAGGGAGCTTTACTCTGTATCTAACCCCGTGCTGTTCCTGTCCTGGGAGAGTTTGATGGGGATAGTGTAGAGGGAGCTTTACTCTGTATCTAACCCCATGCTGTCCCTGTCCTGGGTGTGTTTGATGGGGACAGTGTAGAGGGAGCTTTACTCTGTATCTATCCCCGTGCTGTCCCTGTCCTGGGAGTGTTTAATGGGGGGACAGTGTAGAGGGAGCTTTACTCTGTATCTAACCCCGTGCTGTCCCTGTCCTGGGGAGTGTTTAATGGGGGGACAGTGTAGAGGGAGCTTTACTCTGTATCTAACCCCGTGCTGTCCCTGTCCTGGGTGTGTTTGATGGGGGACAGTGGAGATGGAGCTTTACTCTGTACCTAACCCCGTGCTGTCCCTGTCCTGGGAGTGTTTGATGGGGACAGTGTAGAGGGAGCTTTACTCTGTATCTAACCCCATGCTGTCCCTGTCCTGGGGGTGTTTGATAGGGACAGTGTAGAGGGAGCTTTACTCTGTATCTAACCCCGTGGTGTCCCTGTCCTGGGGAGTGTTTGATGGGGGACAGGGTAGAGAGAGCTTTACTCTGTACCTAACCCCGTGCTGAGCCTGTCCTGGGAGAGTTTGATGGGGATGGTGTAGAGGGAGCTTTACTCTGTATCTAACCCTGTGCTGTCCCTGTCCTGGGTGTGTTTGATGGGGACGGTGTAGAGGGAGCTTTACTCTGTATCTAACCTCGTGCTGTCCCTGTCCTGGGAGTGTTTGATAGGGACAGTGTAGAGGGAGCTTTAGTCTGTACCTAACCCCGTGCTGTCCCTGTCCTGGGAGTGCTTGATAAGACCATAAGACATAGGAGTGGAAGTAAGGCCATTCGGCCCATCGAGGGGTAGAGGGGTCTTACTCTGTATCCAGCCTAAGCTGTCCCTGTCCTGGTAGTGTTGTTGGGGGGACAGTGTAGAGGGAGCTTTACTCTGTATCTAACCCTGTGCTGTCCCTGTCCTGGGAGTGTTTGATCGGGACAGTGTAGAGGGAGCTTTACTCTGTATCTAACCCTGTGCTGTCCCTGTCCTGGGAGTGTTTGATGGGGACAGTGTAGAGGGAGCTTTACTCTGTATCTAACCCCGTGCTGTCCCTGTCCTGGGAGTGTTTGATGGGGACAGTGTAGAGGGAGCTTTACTCTGTATCTAACCCCGTGCTGTCCCTGTCCTGGGAGTGTTTGATGGGGGACAGTGTAGAGGGAGCTTTACTCTGTATCTAACCCTGTGCTGTCCCTGTCCTGCGAGTGTTTGATAGGGACAGTGTAGAGGGAGATTTACTCTGTATCTAACCCTGTGCTGTCCCTGTCCTGGGAGTGTTTGATAGGGACAGTGTAGAGGGAGCTTTACTCTGTATCTAACCCCGTGCTGTCCCTGTCCTGGGTGTGTTTGATGGGGACAGTGTAGAGGGAGCTTTACTCTGTATCTATCCCCGTGCTGTCCCTGTCCTGGGAGTGTTTGATGGGGGACAGTGTAGAGGAAGCTTTACTCTGTATCTAACCCCATGCTGTCCCTGTCCTGGGAGTGTTTGATGGGGGACAGTGTAGAGGGAGCTTTATTGACACGACAATGACTTGTGTGTCGAGTCTCTCCCTAAACTGTGCTAAGGGCCTGGTCGAGCCAGAAAGGAAGCAGTCGATGATTGCTTCCAGAGAGAACATTCCGATCCACTGTGTGTTGCTCACTAACATCAAGCTCAAGCTTTAGAGAACAGGAAGAATGTGCTGGAACTGATTAAGTCTGTGCTGTATGGGCTGAGCTGTTTTCCCCAGTGCCTGCAGGAAAGCAGGGTGTTAGTCTGTGCTTTACAAATGCAATTGCAAAGCTGCACCGAGTTCATTATTCTAACTTGAACCTTGTGTTCTATCCTGATGATTGAGAATGAAAGTCTGATGGCCATAGTTTGGTTCTGCTCTGATTGTAGCTTGTTTGTTTGTCTGATTGTGTGTGTGTGTTTTTAGAAAGGGGGCAGAGGCAGGTGCAAAGTGTACATAAACTGGGGATGCAATGGCAGTGCCCTATGTGCTGCTTTCTGCTAACAGGGGTCTCATTAGATGACCAGGTTAGATTTTCTTTGAGCAGGGGAATTGCATTAAAGATGATTTTGATTATAATCTTTGAAATTGCACACAACACTTTGAAACCATTTTGGGGATTCCAGTTCTAAGTTTCATTGTAAATTGCTGACTCTTTAACAAGTCTGTTTTTTCTAGACTCCTTTTTTTCTGTGATTTGCAAAGGTAAACACTCAGCTATTGTAAATCAGATATGATTTATTTTACATGAGGCAGTCTGTCAGTGGTTTGTCCTTTATCTATTGTGTCAAGACTTAATTATCTTAACATTTTCCTCTCTTTCGAACATTGGAGCTTTAGCTTTTATTTTATCTTCAATCTTTTTTAAAAGGAACTTTTTTTTATTTAATTGAGAAACTGAGATTGAGTACCAAGGAATGTGAGCTGGGGAAAGTTAGAGATCCAACTGTGGAACTCACAGCCAGAAAGACCACTGGAAGCAGCTTCAATAGTAACTTTCAGAATAGGAATGGGTAAATATTGAAATGGAGAAATTCACAGGATCATGGGAAAACAGTAGGGAGAGTTAATCTAATTCAATAACTCACAGACCCAGCACAGACCTGATGGGCTAAATAGTTGTACTATTATATGATTCTCAGGTGGTTAGCTGTGAACATAATTTTTTCCAGTTACTATTTTACCTCATCCAAGGCTGTGGATGTAGTTTATATGGGCTTTAGTAAGGCATTTGATAAAGTCCCACCTGGCAGGTTGGTACAAAAATCACATAGGATTTGGGGTGGGCTGGCTGGATGGATACAAACCTGGCTTGGTCATAGAAGACAGAGGGTAGCGGTGGAAGGGTTTTTTCAAAATGGAGATCAGTACCTAGTGGTGTTCCACAGGGATCAGTGTTAGGTATTTGTTGTTTATAGTATATATAAATGATGTGGGAGAAAATATAGGTGATCCGATTAGGAAGTTTCAGATGCCATGAAGATTGGTGGAGTTGCTGATAGTGTCGATGATTGTGAAAGGATAGAACAGGATATAGATTGGTGACTTGGGCACAGAAATGGCAAATTTTGCTTCGTATGCTTTTACATCCCATAGCAAGCAGATTCAGTTCAGAAAAATAAAAACTCCATACCAATATAAGGACAGTTTAGTTTTGGCAGTCTCCAGGCCATCAGAGCTGGAAAGAAGTCCTCTGATATTTTAGTAGTTCAAGTGGGCAGGTCTGGAAAACTCTCTGAGCGTTTCCTAGAGATTGGTGACCAAAAGGTCAGTCAGTTGGCCTGTGTCTTCCAGAGACATAGTAAAGCGAAGAACGATATCTGGTGAACGGACAGAAATTTGCCAAAAGGAAACACATGAGACCTCTTCAGTTGTCTAAGAAATTTTCAAGTGAAGATTGGAGTGATACTTCACTGGGGTTGAGTATCTGTAAATGCTGGGAACATGGCTAAATCTATCTTTCTGCTATTTATGATAAAATCCTTCCAGATCACCACCTATGGCTTTTATTGCCCTTAATCTAAAAAATAAACACAAGTTTATTATATAGATTCCCTACAGTGGAGAAACTGGCCCTTCAGCCCAATAAGTCTATACGACCCTCCAAAGAATAACACACCCAGACCCATTTCCCTCTAACACAATGGGCAATTTAGCATGGCCAATTCACCTAACCTGCACATCTTTGGACTGTGGGAGGAAACCGGAGCACCCGGAGGAAACCCACGCAGCCACAGGGAGAATATGCAAACTCCACACAGTCAGTCACCCGAGGCTGGAATCAAACCTGGGTCCCTGGCACTGTGAGCAGTGCTTACCACTGAGCCATTTTTGTTAAAGTACATTGATGACTTTTGCAAATATGTTCAGTGATTGGCTGCCACAATGACCAAATTATAAAAATAAAACTTCTAATTTAATGAGCCAGGTTTCACTGTGGGATCTGACTTGCCCAGCATTGCCATCAGCTGGGATCACCCACCTGTCTATTGTATGACTCCGGGTTAGTCTGTGCATTTGAATGGAAAACCTAATATAACATTTTTTTTCTACAATTATCGTATTCTATATAGTGGCAGTAATCCTGAATATAAAGGTAAATTTATGCATTAGACTGTATTGAGAGTGTAAGGGTTAATCTCAAAAGCATCTTCAAATTTAAGGCAAAAACGTTGTGGAATCCCAGCTCATCATATGATATTGAATGTGTTCCCATTTACGTTGGCTTGGCCCGTTAATAATAATTAGTGTCTAAATTTTGGGGAAAAAAAAAGTCTTAAAATATTAACCAAAGAAAAATTCAAATCTTTGTTGAGTTTTTATGGTTTGGTGGAGTTCCTGTTAACAGAACTCTTAGAAATTGTGATCTCTTTTTTTTCCATCTCTGCTCAGCTGTGAGTATGAACAATAACCCGGCCACAAGTCATCGCATTCACTGGAATTCACCCAATCACCACTTTACTAAAATGTGGAACAGATTATTCACCGTTAAATATTTCTGCTTCATACCTCAATTTTACAAAACAAACATCATGACAGAATGTTTGGAATGGGTGAATTAACTTTCAGAAAAATATATTTACATTTCCAAAATATCTGATTCTTTTTCGGGGAAGAATAGGGTCTTTTGCCCGAAACGTCGATTTTGCTGCTCCTTGGATGCTGCCTGAACTGCTGTGCTCTTCCAGCACCACTAATCCAGAATCTGAATGACACAGTCTATCCTTCACTTACCCTTCATCCGCACCCTCCCTTTTTGTTAGAGCAAGTATTTTGTGTGTATAAGATACAGAGCATCCGAATAACAGCAGAAAATCAAGTGGCAAAAGGAAGGGAGGAAGTTAAAACATTTGCAGTCACGAAAGATAATGCCATTTGGAAAACAAATGGGAGTTAAGATGTGGAGGTGCCAGTGTTGGACTGAGTGTGGACAAAGTAAAAAATCACATGACACCAGATTATAGTCCAACAGGTTATGGGCGGCACGGTGGCACAGTGGTTAGCACTGCTGCCTCACAGCGCCAGAGACCCGGGTTCAATTCCCGCCTCAGGCGACTGTCTGTGTGGAGTTTGCACATTCTCGCCATGTCTGCGTGGGTTTCCTCTGGGTGCTCCGGTTTCCTCCCACAATCCAAAAAATGTGCAGGTTAGGTGAATTGGCCATGCTAAATTACCCATGGTGTTAGGTAAGGGGTAAATGTAGGGGAATGGGTCTGGGTGGGTTGCACTTCGGCGGGTCAGTGTTGGGCTTGTTGGGCCGAAGGGCCTGTTTCCACACTGTAAGTAACCTAATATAAATATCTAAGTAATCTAATATAAAAAGCTTCATTTGGAAGCAGTAGCTTTCAGAGTGCTGTTCATTCGTCAGGTAGCTGTGCAGTGGGAGTTAAGGCCACCAAGTCCATTAGACCAGCTGATCTAATCCTCGAGTTTTAAAAGAAGAGGCTGCAGTGATAGTGAATGCATTGGTTACAATCCGCCAACATTTCAACTTCTCAAGAGATTCTAGCAGATTAGAAACTCTGCCTCCTTCAGAAGAAAGGAGTCATAAAGTAGGAAACTATATGCCTATTTACCGAGCATTTGGGAAATTACTAAAATCAGTTAATTTAAAGGAGCTAGTAGGCAAGACATTTGTAAAATCATAAAACAATCAAGTAGATAACTTATGTTTGATAAATGCATTAAGGGTTTTTAACAAGCAAATTTGATTGAGGGGAAGGTACAGCACTGTGTTTGGATTTCTGCAAGTTATTTAATAAGGTACCAGTCACTCACATTTACCCTCAAATTCACTTACTCTTTATTTTTCTTGTCAAGTCTTGGTTGTTCTGGCTTTATAATGAATCACAACGTTAGTGTGCAGATATCGTAAATAATTAGGAATCCTGGTCAGTCTTGCAATTGGGGGATGGTGTATCCTCCCCCCCCAACCTTCCACCCTTCCCCACGCCCCCCCCCCTTCCTCCTTCCATCCCGGACCCTCTTCCCTTCCCCCCCACCTGTATTCTACGGGTCACTGAGTTGACATTTCAGGGCCCATGTATCATTTTGGTCTCCTTATTTAAGGTCAGATATACTTTCCTTGAAGACAGCTCAGGGTGTGTTCACTCAGCAAATTCTGGGGATGAATTTTCTAATTGCAGCAAAGAAGGATGAGAGGTGACTTGACAGAGGTGTACAAGATGATGAAAGGCATAGACAGAGTGGATAGCCAGAGACTTTTTCCCAGGATGGAAATGTCTGTCATGTGAGGGTATAGTTTTAAGGTGATTGAAGGGAGGTTTAGGAGAGATATCGGAGGTAGGTTCATTACACAGAGTGTGGAATGCACTGCCAGCAGAGACATTAGGAACATTTAAGTGGCTCTTGGATAGGCACATGGATGAAAGTACAATGAAGGGTATGTAGGTTAGTCTGATCTTAGAGTAGGATAATAGGTTGGCACAACATCGAGGGCCGAAGGGCCTGTACTGTGCTGTACTGTTCGATGTACTGGGGCTGCCTTTTGGGGAAAGGCTGAGAGAACGCACACACTTTCCACCTCTCCTTTCTTCAAAACCTGCTACATTTCCAAAGTTTGAGGGGCTACATAGCAGTTCTCCACAAGAGCCCTCTTTTCATGACAAGAGGTTGGATCTAGGAGGTAACTTTCAAAATAAGAAGTCTCCCATTTAAGGTAAAGATGGAGAGAAACTTATTTTTTTCTTGGAGTCTAAACGCTTGGGCTTCAGTAACTCGGCAAGCTGCTGAGGCTGAGTTTGGTTTTGGATTTACAAATGAGTCAAAATTATGTGTTCAGAAAGCCAGGCAGGAAAGTGGAGTTAAGTCCACAAGCAAATTCAGTTTGTCCCCTTACCTCCCTCACCTCCCTCCCTCCCCCCCACCTTCCTCCCTCCCTCCCTCCCACCCACCTTCCTCCCTCCCTCTCACGTCCCTCCCTCCCCCACCTTCCTCCCTCCCTCCCCCCACCTTCCTCCCTCCCTCCCCCACCTTTCTCCCTCCCTCCCCCCACCTTCCTCCCTCTCTCCCCCTCACCTTCCTTCCTCCCCACTCACCTTCCTCCCTCCCTCCCCCTCACCTTCCTCCCTCCCTCCCACCCACCTTCCTCCCTCCCTCCCACGTCCCTCCCTCCCTCCCTCCCCCGTCCCTCCCTCCCTCCCTCCCCCACCTTCCTCCCTCCCTCCCCCCACCTTCCTCCCTCCCTCCCCCCACCTTTCTCCCTCCCTCCCCCCACCTTCCTCCCTCTCTCCCCCTCACCTTCCTTCCTCCCCACTCACCTTCCTCCCTCCCTCCCCCTCACCTTCCTCCCTCCCCACTCACCTTCCTCCCTCCCCCCACCTTCCTCCCTCCCTCCCCCCTCACTTTCCTCCCTCCCCAGGCACCTTCCTCCCTCCCCCTCACCTTCCTCCCTCCCCCCTCACATTGCCCCCTCGCCACCACCTTCCTCCCTCCCTCCCTCCCCCACCTCCCTCTCTTCCTCCCTCCCTCCCCCCCACCTTCCTCCCTCCCTCCCTCCCACCGTCCTCCCTCCCTCCCCCCCACCTTCCCCCCTCCATCCCCCCACCTTCCTCCCCACCTACCTCCCGCCCCCTCACCTCCCTCCCTCCCCCCACCTTCCTCTCTCCCTCCCCTCACCTTCCTAACCCCCAACTTCCTCCCTCCACCCACCTTCCTCCCTCCCACCCCCCCACCCTCTTCCCTCCCTCCCTCCACCCCACCTTCCTCCCTCCCCCACCTTCCTCCCTCCCTCCCACCCACCTCCCACCCTCCCACCCACCTTCCTCCCTCCCTCCCTCCCTCCCTCCCCCCACCTTCCTCCTTCCCTCCCCCCCACCTTCCTCCCTCCCTCCCTCCCTCCCCCCCACCTTCCTCCCTCCCCGCACCTTCCTCCCTCCCCCCCACCTTCCTCCCTCCCTCCCGCCACCTTCCTTCCTCCCTCCCCCCACATTCCTCCCTCCCTCCCTCCCTCCCCCCACCTTCCTTCCTCCCTCCCTCCCTCCCCCCCACCTTTCTCCCTTCCTCCCTCCCTCCTCCATCCCTTCCCCCACCTTCCTCCCTTCCTCCCCCACCTTCCTCCCTCCCCCCCACCTTTCTCCCTTGCCCCCCCCACCTTTCTCCCTTGCCCCCCACCTTTCTCCCTTCCTCCCTCCCCCCACCTTCCTCCGTCCCTCCCACCCAACTCCCTCCCTCCCACCCACCTTCCTCCCTCCCTCCCTCCCTTCCCCCACCTTCCTCCTTCCCTCCCCCCACCTTCCTCCTTCCCTCCCCCCACCTTCCTCCCTCCCTCCCCCCCACCTTCCTCCCTCCCTCCCCCCCACCTTCCTCCCTCCCTCCCCCCCACCTTCCTCCCTCCCCGCACCTTCCTCCCTCCCCCCACCTTCCTCCCTCCCTCCCTCCCTCCCTCCCTTCCCCCACCTTCCTCCCTTCCTCCCGCACCTTTCTCCCTCCCCCCCACCTTTCTCCCTCCCCCCCCACCTTTCTCCCTTCCCCCCCCACCTTCCTCCCTCCCTCCCTCCTTTCCCCCACCTTCCTCCCTTCCCCCCCCATCTTCCTCCCTTCCCCCCCACCACCTTTCTCCCTCCCCCCCCCCACCTTTCTCCCTTCCTCCCCCACCTTTCTCCCTTCCTCCCCCACCTTTCTCCCTTCCCCCCCACCTTTCTCCCTCCCCCCCCACCTTTCTCCCTTCCCCCCCCACCTTTCTCCCTTCCCCCCCCCCACCTTCCTCCCTCCCTCCCTTCCCCCACCTTCCTCCCTTCCCCCCCCATCTTCCTCCCTTCCCCCCCCACCTTCCTCCCTTCCCCCCCACCACCTTCCTCCCTTCCCCCCCACCTACCTCCCTACCTCTCCCACCTTCTCCCCCCGCCCACATTCCACCCTTCTCCCCCTGTCCCCCCCCCCCCGCCACCTTCCACCTCCTTCACCTTCAAACACCTGCTCTCTTTAGCAAGCTACCCCTTCTGCCTTCACCTCCTCCACCCCCACCCCCACCCCCACCCTTCCCCCACCCGCACCCCCACCCCACTTCCACCCCCAGGACCCCAACTCCTGTCCTCTTCCACCTTTGCTTTTTGTCACTTTTTCCATAAGGTCCCCCTTTATCTTGCTGTCACTTTGTGGGATGCTGTGTTTAAAGGTGCTATGTAAATGCATGCTGTTGTTGTGTCAAACTTGCTTTTACAGTTTGTTGAATTGTTCAGGGAGAGTTGATGAAATGAGCCATATGCTGTGTTGGTATTGAAGGCGGTGGTTTAGAGAGGGGCTGGTGTGTGTGAGGCTGCTTTCCAGTGGCTGTGTTTGCAGGGAGGATGGGGTTGGTTCCTGGAGACCACGTTGTCTGTAGTCTTGACCTGATCATTGCACACAGCCCTCTTGTGACTGTTCAACTCTTCCTTATATGGATTCCCCATCCTACTAACTGTGCCGTGTGTGTGAGAGAGGGAAAACAAATCCTGCTCTGTGGGATGGGGTGTTGGGGGGGAGAGAGGGGAGATAAATTGCATTTACACTGTGCTAACTTCAGCCATCTGAGTAAAGTATTAAAATGTTATATTCTGTTAATAGCTGAAATTTCTGCACTTTTCCTCAAACCAACTCCTCCAAATATTAAAATTTTTTTTTAAGTCACAGAGGGAGAACTTCACAAATGTTTCCATAAAAGGAAACTTGTTTCTACTTGAGTTGCTGTCCTGACTTTTTGTTTATAGTAACATGTCCAAACCTTTGAGAAGGAGCTGCCAGAGGCTGTTCCCTTCAGGCCTGGAGTCAGTGGGTTCAGTTTTGAAATCTGGCCAAAGGGTGTGGCAGTGGATCCCAAATCTAATTTCTGAGAATGAGGGAAAATCACAATCACCATTGTTAGCCAATGGGGTGATGGTCAGAGCCTGGACCAAGGTGTGGGGGTGAGGGTGGGGGGTGGTCGGAGGGGGAGGTGACTTCAGTCATGAACCACTCCAAAGTTGAATAGTCTGATGATACTTTCTACTTGCGTTGCCCGTTTGATTAGATCCTGGAGACTGGTGACATGCACAAGACAGAGGAGGTGCAAGGCATAGTGAGATTTGCAAGACATTATCTTGGAATGCGATGTGTAATTCAAACGGGTGAACATTTGCCCACATTCCGTTTGGACTGAAATATAAGCTGTGAGTTAATAATTCAGTACAGTGCAGTTCAGTACAGCAACATTGTGTGATCAGAGCCTCCCTTCATATATTGTGTTCCTGTTTCTGCAGAAAAATACCTGATGTTCTAACTGCAGGGGGAGAGTATTGAACCCTTCACCTTACAGCATCGCAGAGTTTCTTGGAAAGACAGGTGTATCTCCTGGTTATTCTGAGAAACCCAGGATGAACAGACAAAGGGAAGTGGTTAAAATCCAGGCACTGATTTCGCTCCCAGTTTCCCTGTCTTCTTTCATTGATAGAGATGAGAGCAGAGTTCCTGCACACATGTGTACTGCTTGCACCATAGGAGGTGCCCAACTCTGCATGGACATATTTCTGGAATTTATCAAGTGACCTCCAGCTGCCCAGACGTGATGGGTCAAAGGGCCTTTTTCCTGTCCGTATGACTGATACCTGCTCCCATGCCCTCACCACTGCTCAGTCAATCTGACCATTCTTTCACAAGCCATCTTCCCAGCTATGGGAAAGGCCACCTCCCTTTCTCAACTGAACAATCCTTGATTGCCATCTAATGAAGGAAAAGCAGGAAAACTGGGAAATACTGATCCTACTGGAACTCCATTTTGAAATATAACAGGCCGGTCAGACCAGTATGTGTCATTTGCTGGGCTTACTGATTTTCCCTTCTGGCTGTCAAACAGCCTTTTCCCACCATCTTCAATATTTTGAAAACCATATAAATAAATAGAATTTCAGAGGAAGTGATATTTTTAGATTAGATTTTACTACTTGATGTTACCCTCAGCAGTTTACTGGTAATTAATCTTCAATTCTTGAAGGGTGATGACTGTAATTTGTTGAGCAGTTAATTAGAAAGTGCAGGACCCACAAGATGTTTGCAATGAATTCCAGCAGCACGCCATCAAAATGCTGTCCTCTGATGTAGGAAGAAAAGAGCGTGCATTTAGACAGAGTCAATAGATGCGAAGCTGGAAGAGCACAGCATCCAGGGAGCAGGAAAAACAACTTGTCAGGCTGAAACCCTTCAACAGGACTGGGGAGGGGAAGGGGAGCCCAGAGGTAAACGGAGGGAAGGGGTTGGGACTGGGGTAAGGGGCGGTGGGACGGTGATAGGTAAATGCAGGCACAGGTGATTGTGATTGGTCAGTGAGAAAGGTGGAGTGGATAGGTGAGTAGGAAGATGGAGAGGTTAGGAGAGGAGGGGCTTGGGGCTGAACATGGGATAGGACTGGGGGCAAAGGAGGGGAAGTTGGCCATTGGGCTGTAAACTCTCCAGGTGAAATATCAGATGGTGTTCCTCCAGTTTCTGTTTGCTTTCATTCTGACAGTGGAGGAGGCCAAGGATGGACATGTCACTGGGGAGTGGGAGGGGGATTTAAAATGAATGGCAGCTAGAAGGTTGATGCATGCGGAGTGTAGATACTCTGCGAGTCTGCATTTGGTCTCCCTGATGTACAGGAGGCCATCTTGGGAGCAATAAATACAATAGATCAGGTTGGGTGAAGCGCAGGTGACTCTCTGTCGGATCTGGAAGGAATGTTTTGGGGCCTTGGACGGAGACGAGAGGGGAGGTGAAGGGGCAGGTGTTGCACCTCTTGTGGTTGTAGGGAAAGGTACCAGGTGTGGTGGAGAAGTTGGTGGGGCGTGTGGAGTTGATGAGAGAGTGAACAGTCCCTGCATTTATATAGCACCTTTCATCACCTTAGGATATCTAGAAGCATTTTACAGTCGGTGAAGGGATTTGAGGTGTACTCATAGTTGTAATGTCAGAAAGACATCAGCCAATGCGTACACATCAGGATCTCAAACCAACCATGCAGTAATAACCCAATAATCCGTCATAGTGGTGTTGATTGGGGGATCAATAATGGCCAACATCAAGGAGAGCTCTCCTGCTCTTAACATATTTGTGGAATCTGTGTCATTTTGGACCAGAACCATCCTCTGACCAGAAGGCATAGGAGTTGTGTTAGGCAGCTCAGCCTGTTTAGTCTGCCCCACCATTTGATGAGATCATGGCTGCTCTGTTCATCCTCAACTCCATTCTCCTGCCTTATTTCCCTAACCCTTGATTCCCTTCCGAATTAAAATTCTATCTATTTCTGTGCTGAATATATCTGGGTTCTGATTTGAAAAATCACTGTTGCTTAAACAATAGTTTGCGAGGAGCTTTGTCACTCTGACCTGTTGAGTTGAGTGTCAGTTGTGGCTCAGGGATTAGCATTCTCTCACTCCTGGGGGATCATGGGTTCAAGTCCCACTCCAGGGACTGGAATTGTGAGAGTGCGGGAACTGATGTCTGCTATTTCCATTGGACCGGTGCGGGTGGTGGTTGGGGGAAATGTTAGTGCTTGGAGAGTGAGCAGCCTCTCATACCTGACAGTGCCCACCTCCCACAGCATATACCGTTGCCCCATTGGTCAGTCTGATTGATTGCCCCTCCCTAGCATCTGTTTGTTCACCCAGACCCACTTCTTCACTTCTATCATCTGAGTCCATCAATCCTCATGAACGTCACACTGCTTTCCCGTTTTTACATGGAGGACTTTGGGAGGTTTGTGTGAATCCCTAATCTTTTGGGCTCTGAGTTGTATCACATCCTGAATGTGGAATGATTCCTGCAGAGAACATCAGGTCTGAGCCTGAATTTAATAGACCCAAGATGACTGGCCAAACTCCATGCAGTGCACATTGATTTTGGCTTCTTGGTTTGAGCTATTCTTAGGCCTCTGTGTGGATCTGAAGGATTGCTTTCCCCAGTCAGGGTTGGGTTGTTTGCCAGCCTGCTGCTGGTCATTGTATCAAGAATAGTTTGTGCCCTGGGATGTGTTACAGGCAGCTGTTAGAAGCTGCACTGTCCAGGACATTTTGACTGCTGTTTCGACTCAGCGTCATACAGCACAGAAACAGGCCCTTTAGCCTAAAGTGTCCGTGCTGACCATGTTTCCTAAACTGAGCTGGTCCCAACTACCTGTGTTTGGCCCATATCCCTCTAAACATTTCCTATAGATGTACCTCTCCAAATGTCTTTTACATGCTATAATTGTACCCGCCTCTGTCTCTTCTTCTGGCAGCTCAGTCCATATATGCACCACCCTCTGTGTGAAAAATGTTGCCCCTTGGGTCCCTTTTAAATCTTTCCCCTCTCACCCTAAATGTATGCCCTCTAGTTTGGATTCCCCCACCTTGGGGAAAAGACATTGGTCATTGACCTTATCTGTGCCTCTCCCCATAATTTTATAGATCTCTATAAGGTCACTCTTCTTTGTTCTCTGTTCACTCCTCAGCCTCCAAGGGAAACAAGTCCCAGCCCTATTCAACATCTCCATATAACTCAAAGCCTGCAGTCTTAGTAACATCCTTGTAAATCGTTTCTGAACCCTTTCCAGTTTAACAACATCCTTCTTACAGCAGGCTGATTAGAATTGTCTGAATCTTGCACGGCAGTAATGTGATCGCCCAACTCCTGTACTCGGTACGCTGACTGATGAAGGTAAGTGTGCCAACCGTCACCTTCACCACCCTGTCTGCCTGTGACGTCACTTTCAACTGGGAACTGTACTCCAGTCCGGCACCTCCAGCCTCTCACTGCCATGTCAGCTGAGACTCAACGGTTAGCTCTCTCTCTCTCGTGGGTCATGAAGTTGAGAATTCAAACCCCACTCCAGAAACAGGAACACCTAATCCAGACTGACATACTGAGGGAATGCTGCACTGCCTGAGAGAACGTAACCTCAGCCGGTCTGGCAGGATCTGTGCAGAGAGAAATCCAAGATGGCTTTTCTTTGGATCTGCGCTGCCTGAGGTTGTGAACCTAAGCTCCAGTGTGAACGTGATGACCAGGCTCCTCCTGCCAATCTTTCTCTGGGTCACACTTTCCCTCTTGGGCTGGATGGAAATGCTCCCATGGCACCTTCTTGAAGGAAAGTGGATGAGCTGGTTTTTTGTTCTGGGGAGTATCCTGACACAAATATATATCCCATGGTGGTGTCGTGGCATTATCACTGCACTCAGCAATCCAGAAGCCCAGGCTATTGCTCCAGGGACCTGGGTTCTGTGGTGAAATTGAAGTCAGCCAATTGAATGATGGCCCAGTTGTCATTGATACTCACCTGGTTTACTCCTGGCCATTAGGGAAGGAAATCTGTGATACTTACCCAGTCTGGCCATGTAACTCCAGACCCACAGCAAAGTGGTCAACTTGAAACTGGCCTCAAAATGGTTCAGATAGTTGCTCAATTCACAGCAATAGAATTCTCTGGCCAGTGACATCCACATCCTATCTAAAGATAATGAAAAATAAAATCAATATTTGTAAAACAGATCATCTATTCATTTTCTCTGCTGTTTAAGGCAATGTTATGTTCTCTGATTCACTGCTGTATTACATTAGTGGCTACACGTCAAAAACTTCTTTGCTTGTAAAGTGCTTTGGGATGTCCTGAGACTGTGAAAGGCGCTATAGAAATGCAAATCATTCTTTTACAATACATTTAGTTGCTGGGTTGATGTGGAGCAACTCCGTTAATGCTGTTTGTATCACTCTGTAAATCCATTCCTATTCACTGATGGCTGATAGAATGGTTATTGTTTTGTGTGCTGGTCACAAGACCAAATGACTGATTTATTCTGCTGGTGTTTTGTTTGGGAGTGGGAGACATCATTTGCATTGGGCATGAGAGAACCATTGTCTGACGATCTGTGCCCAGTCAGCCTGGCATTGAGGGCCATTGTCCACCAGTGAGTCGGTGCCTCCAGCGTTCTATGCTCAGTGATGACTCGGCTTGTGATGTTCCTCATTATTTTTGGATTATATTAAATGACCATTGATCATTTTCCCATCTGTACTAAGAATGTTTGTGATGGGATTTAAAAGTTCTTTCTTGGTTTAATTTCTGGGGGAAGCACAGTATCTGTGAAATTGAGATGTTGCTATCTTGGCCTATCTCTTACACTGGCCTCTGACCTTGCACCCTCTCTCTGAATCTCAGCTTATCCAGCCTTGCATTCCAGATCTGACAGTGACATTAGCTTCGGGTTGCTGCTTTGTGTTGGCCATGATTGACTCTGACTCTGAGTATGAAGGCTCCTGACTGCCTACCTGCCTGCCTGTGCAGCCTCATGTAATTGCCTCTCCTGGATGGTCTATTCAGATTGAACACAGCACAGACTTTAACTACTATCACACATTCATGGACTGAACTAATTACGTAGGACACGTAATGGACTTATCAGAATCCCCAAGGCTACACACTGCAGGACATGCTGGCTTCTCAGTTTTATTGGGAAAGCCCATAGATCACGGTGAGGTACTGAGGGAACTCTGCACTGTCAAAAGTATTATTGCTGAGGGAGTGTTGCACTGTTGGCAGGTCAGTGCCAAGAAAGTGTTGCACTGTCAGAGCTGCTGATTTTTGAATGAGATTTTAAATCAATGTCCAGTCTATCTTTACGTGAATGTAACAGAATCTGTTTTTTTCTTTTGAAGAACAGCAGGTTTCTGACCAGCACAGACTTGATGGGCCAAAGGTCACTTTCTGTGCTGTAGACTTCTATGACTTAGTTTGGGATGTGTTCAGGTCGTGAAGATTGCAACAGAAATGCAAGCTCTTTCTTAACTTGGGATGCTGGGAGGCAGGAGTACTTGTGGTATGTGGATCTCCTGAGACACCTGGATTCTCTTGTCTGGGCTCCAGGATGACTCTGACCTTTACCTGATGGTTGGGGTCTGCATTTTGGAATCAATGCAGTGAATTGAAGATTCTGACCCCCATCAGCCAACATATTGTTGCATTACCTGAGTCACTTCTGATAATTAGTTTATTTACACACAAACACTGACTGCGTTATAAAATAATTAGTTGATGGGATTCTCTTCGGAGTCTCGGAGGTGTGATTAAATGCTGTATAAATATACTTCTGTTTGATTCAGTAAATCCACAGAAGATGGTTCCACTGCTTTACTTTGGAAATCGAAATAATGGTTTATATTTAATGGGCCACAACTTGTCTCCAGTGCATTATCGTACAGGTGTGTGGTGGTCTGCAGGCTATAACGTACAGGTGTGTGGCGGTGTGCAATCTGGAACTTACAGGCGTGTGGCGTTGTGCGGGCTATAACATGCAGGCGTGTGGCGGTATGCAGGCTGGAACGTACAGGCGTGTGGCGGTGTGCAGGCTGGAACTTACAGGCGTGTGGTGGTGTGCAGGCTATAAGGTACAGGCGTGTGGCGTTGTGCGGGCTATAACATACAGGCATGTGGCGGTATGCAGGCTGGAACATACAGGCGTGTGGCGGTGTGCGGGCCATAACATACAGGCATGTGGCGGTATGCAGGCTGGAACGTACAGGCGTGTGGCGGTGCGCGGGCTGGAACATATAGGCATGTGGCGGTGTGCAGGCTATAACATGCGTGTAGCGGTGTGCGGGTTATAACATGCAGGCGTGTGGCGGTATTCTGGCTATAACGTACAGGCGTGTGGCGGTGTGCGGGCTGGAACGTACAGGCGTGTGGCGGTGTGCAGGCTGGAATGTACAGGCGTGTGGCGGTGTGCTGGCTGAAACGTACAGGCGTGTGGAGGTGTGCAGGCTGGAACGTACAGGCGTGTGGAGGTGTGCAGGCTGGAACGTACAGGCGTGTGGCGGTGTGCAGGCTATAACGTACAGGCATGTGGCGGTGTGCAGGCAATATAACGTACAGGTG
This sequence comes from Chiloscyllium plagiosum, assembly GCF_037043375.1. Lineage (NCBI taxonomy): Eukaryota > Metazoa > Chordata > Chondrichthyes > Orectolobiformes > Hemiscylliidae > Chiloscyllium > Chiloscyllium plagiosum. Next base: position 3,499,344 of record NW_028270169.1, on the reverse strand, counting down.
TGTGGCGGTGTGCGGGCTGGAACGTACAGGCGTGTGGCAGTGTGCAGGCTGGAACGTACAGGCGTATGGTGGTGTACAGGCTATAACGTACAGGCGTCTGGTGGTGTGCAGGCTGGAACGTACTGGGCGTGTGGCGGTGTGCAGGCTGGAACGTACTGGCGTGTGGCGGTGTGCAGGCTATAACGTACAGGCGTGTGGCGGTGTGCGGGCTGGAACGTACAGGCATGTGGCGGTGTGCAGGCAATATAACGTACAGGTGTGTGGCGGTGTGCGGGCTGGAACGTACAGGCGTGTGGCAGTGTGCAGGCTGGAACGTACAGGCGTATGGTGGTGTACAGGCTATAACGTACAGGCGTCTGGTGGTGTGCAGGCTGGAACGTACTGGGCGTGTGGCGGTGTGCAGGCTGGAACGTACAGGCGTGTGGTGGTGTGCAGGCTGGAACGTACAGGCGTATGGTGGTGTACAGGCTATAACGTACAGGCGTCTGGTGGTGTGCAGGCTGGAACTTACAGGCGTGTGGCGGTGTGCAGGCTGGAACGTACCAGCGTGTGGCGGGCTGCGGGCTATAATGTACCGGCATGTGGTGGTGTGCGGGCTATAACGTACAGGCGTGTGGCGGTGTGCGGGCTATAATGTACAGGCGTGTGGCGGTGTGTGGGCTGGAACGTACAGGCGTGTGGCGGTGTGCGGGCTGGAACGTACTGGCGTGTGGCGGTGTGCAGGCTGGAACGTACTGGCGTGTGGCGGTGTGCAGGCTATAACGTACAGGCGTGTGGCGGTGTGCAGGCTGGAACGTACTGGCGTGTGGCGGTGTGCAGGCTGGAACGTACAGGCGTGTGGCGGTGTGCAGGCAATATAACGTACAGGTGTGTGGCGGTGTGCGGGCTGGAACGTACAGGCGTGTGGCGGTGTGCAGGCAATATAACGTACTGGCGTGTGGCGGTGTGCAGGCTGGAACGTACAGGCGTGTGGCGGTGTGCAGGCAATATAACGTACAGGTGTGTGGCGGTGTGCGGGCTGGAACGTACAGGCGTGTGGCAGTGTGCAGGCTGGAACGTACAGGCGTATGGTGGTGTACAGGCTATAACGTACAGGCGTCTGGTGGTGTGCAGGCTGGAACGTACTGGGCGTGTGGCGGTGTGCAGGCTGGAACGTACAGGCATGTGGCGGTGTGCAGGCTATAACGTACAGGCGTGTGGCGGTGTGCGGGCTGGAACGTACAGGCATGTGGCGGTGTGCAGGCAATATAACGTACAGGTGTGTGGCGGTGTGCGGGCTGGAACGTACAGGCGTGTGGCAGTGTGCAGGCTGGAACGTACAGGCGTATGGTGGTGTACAGGCTATAACGTACAGGCGTCTGGTGGTGTGCAGGCTGGAACGTACTGGGCGTGTGGCGGTGTGCAGGCTGGAACGTACAGGCGTGTGGTGGTGTGCAGGCTGGAACGTACAGGCGTATGGTGGTGTACAGGCTATAACGTACAGGCGTCTGGTGGTGTGCAGGCTGGAACTTACAGGCGTGTGGCGGTGTGCAGGCTGGAACGTACCAGCGTGTGGCGGGCTGCGGGCTATAATGTACCGGCATGTGGTGGTGTGCGGGCTATAACGTACAGGCGTGTGGCGGTGTGCGGGCTATAATGTACAGGCGTGTGGCGGTGTGTGGGCTGGAACGTACAGGCGTGTGGCGGTGTGCGGGCTGGAACGTACTGGCGTGTGGCGGTGTGCAGGCTGGAACGTACTGGCGTGTGGCGGTGTGCAGGCTATAACGTACAGGCGTGTGGCGGTGTGCAGGCTGGAACGTACTGGCGTGTGGCGGTGTGCAGGCTGGAACGTACAGGCGTGTGGCGGTGTGCGGGCTATAATGTACAGGCGTGTGGCGGTGTGCGGGCTGGAACGTACTGGCGTGTGGCGGTGTGCAGGCTATAACGTACAGGCGTGTGGCGGTGTGCGGGCTGGAACGTACTGGCGTGTGGCGGTGTGCGGGCTGGAACGTACTGGCGTGTGGCGGTGTGCAGGCTGGAACATTTGAATATCTAACTTCTGTAGTTGGCAAGGTGGTAGTGTAGTGGTAATGTTACTGGATTAATAATCTAGGGGCACAGATTTTGGGGACATAGGTTCATTATGCCAGAAAATGAAATTTGATTTATATTTTTTTAAAACTGATTTAAAAGCTAGCCTAATGGTAAATATATTACCCTTGTTGATTGTTGTTACAAGAAAAAGCTACTTTACTAATGCTGTTTTAGGGATAGGAAATCTGCTGTCCTTCCCTGATCGGCCTACCTGTGACTCCACGCCCACAACAACATGCTTGTCTGTTAGGGATGGCCTGTAAATGCTGGCCTAGTCAATGATATCCATGTCCTGTGAAGCAATTAGAAAGGCAGCTGTAGTGGGTGGCCTGCATCATACTGAAGTGAAAAGAGCTAGGAAAGGATTTGCACAAAACCTAGGATCCACAGTCTCCGAGATTGGTGTAAAAAACAAATTGGCAGGGCCTGACTGCGCCAATTATGCTTCATTATTTTATTTTTAAACATTGTATTCCTATTCTGGCAGACATCAGTTGGAACATTCTTTCCATTTTATGTGCAAAACAATTTCTCTCACACACTCCCAGTATTCTAGTTACATTATAGCTGCTGCACAGTTGGTGACATCATCTTTCAGACAAGATATTAAATCAAAGTACAGTTTGCCTACTCAGGTGTCCGTGAAAGATCCTGGGATACTACTGGACGAGCAGCAGGGAATTTCTTCCAGTCTAATGTTCATCCTCAACAAAATCAGTGAAACAGACAATTGGTTATGACCACCTTGCTGTTAGTGGCAGCTTCCGGTGACTAAATTGACAGTGGCCGCACTTTAAAAAGTACTTCACATCCAATAAAACATCTTGAATGTGGTAATGCAAGTGCTTTCTCTTCTGACCCAGCCCCTCCGCTGTCCTGTCCTGTCTAGTCAGGGTAACCTGGGTGGCTCATTGCTCCAGATGTGGGGCTATTTCTAATCTTCTGATTGTGAACTTGGCCCCTGGTCAGTTTGAGAAAGTGAGTCACTTTGAGCAGCTGATGGAAAAAGCAGATAGGACACATTCCACGCCTGTGAGCCTGGGATTTGGACCAGATCCCAGCTGCACTCCTTCATCTGAGCTGTACCAGAAAGTTCAGAACTTGATCTCAAATCCCTGCCTCGCGAAACGCTGAATGTTTGGCATAATTGGATTCTTTTTCTCTTTCATCACTTACAGAAGGTACTTACACCACAGAGACCATAGGTAAGCAGCTGTTAGGAAGGGAGGTCCAGGGGTTTAACCCAGTGACAATGAAGATACGGCAATATATTTCCAAGTCAGGATGATGACTGGCTTGGAGGGGAACTTGTAGGTGGCGTTCCCATGTGTCTTCTAGATAGTGGTAATGGTGGTGGACAGTTAAACTACCCTCTTCTATGACTCTGAGATGTGGACTGTCTACAGCAGGGACTCAGCAGAGCATGTTGTCCCCATGACCAACATGAGACTCCCCGAGCAGGTGCTCTCCTCCCAGCACCGAAACGGCAGGTAAGCCCCGGGGGGACACAGGAAGTGCTTCAGGGATACCCTTGAGGCCTCACTGGTAAAGTGTGGCATTCCCATCAACACCTGGGAATCACTGACCAAGACTGCCCAAAATGGAGGAGGATTATCTGGGAAGGCATGGAGTGCCTCGAGACTTGGCGTTGGGGACAATTGGGAGCCAGGTGAAAACCGGGAAAGGAGTGTTCTGCCAGACCAACACCACACCCAGCCGTTCCCATGATCAGCATCTTCTGCCCCAAGTGTAAACGGAGCCTGTGGTGACCCCATCGCTCTGTACAGGCACTGACAGACTCTCCCTGAGAGTGCACCAGAGTCATCCTCATCTGTGAGGGGCTGCCAGTGATGATATTATGGACAAGTAAACTACTCACTGGACAAGGAGGCTCCATAAATATCCCCACCCTTAATGATGGAAGAACCCAGCACATCACTGCACAAGATAAGGCTGAAACATTTGCAGCAGTCTTCAGCCAGAAGTGTCGAGTGGATGATCCATCTCAGCCTCCCCCAGCATTACAACCACTGGTCTTCAGCCAATTCAATTCACTCCACCTGACATCAAGAAACATTTTGGAGGCATGGGATATTGAAAAAGGCTATGGGCCCTGACTATATTCCAGCTATAGTACTGATTATTTGTGCTCCAGAACTTGCCGTTCGCTTAGACAAGCTCTTCCAGTACAGTTACAACACTGGCATCTACCTACCTATGTAGAAAATTGCCCAGGTATATCCTGTGCACAAAAAGCAGACAAATTCAACCCAGTTCATTCAGTCTACTGAGTCATGAGTAAAGTTAAAAATCCCACAACACCAGGTTATAGTCTAACAGGTTTATTTAGAAGTACACACTTTTGGAGCACTGCTCCTTCGTCAGGTAGTCAGTGGGGCAGTTACATAGGACACCGAATTTATAGTAAAAGATGAAAATCTTATACAACTGATACAATGTATTGAACAAACCTCAATGGCTATTCAGTCTTTAATCACTTCGAACGGGAAATGCAGGCCCCGATTGATCCATATGTAAATCCCAGAATTTCTTTCAAGTCACAGTCCCAAGATAACTTAAGGTTTTATCAGTGGATTAAAAAAATGGGACCATTCAGCTCCGACAATGCATTAAAGGTGTGAGGTTTGAGTCTGTCTATATCCCAACCTTGACTCAGACTGGTTTTATTTCCAAAGTAGGAATTTATAAAATGTCACATTGACTCCCTATTATGGCTTGTGAGATTTTTGAACAAAACAGAATGCATCTGCAAATACAAGTCTGTAAATTTGAGATGAAATAATCATGATGTCTGGCGATCTGTCTCTTTTCACCTCCCTCTCGTTGCCTGATCCTGTGAAGGCTCTGATTTTAGGCTATAGTTTCAGTTACATCCTGCTGTATCTTAATCATTCATCACATTTGAACCATGATCATGATAGACATAGCCCTGGTCTTGCTGATTATCTAATTTGCATCCTTCAATAAGGGCCAAAGTAAATCCCAACAACCGCAGTGACTGTGATTAGCCAACTAGGTATTGGCCAACCCTCAAACCTGCATTTCCATCAGGTCCACTCTGGTATTTATGACATTGTGTTGTTTTGCTTTCTAGCCTGCGAGAAAACTCACACTGTCTTTTGGCCATGGAAAAGAAAACCACCCCAAACCCTGACAATAAATTCTACCCCATGACGCCACTGTCTTCGACATGTGGATTTTAAACTAATTATGACAACATTAATGATAAACAGGTTTAATAAGGCCAGCATCCAAATAAATTCTAAACTTTGTACAACATTCAAAATGACCATCTATCATGTAATAGTGGTCAGTATAAGCTGCTCAGTATAGATCAGTGTAATAATGATGTTGGATGGACACCACTACACTGTATGTAATGTATGTCAGAGATGTACAGCATGGAAACAGACCATTCAATCCAACTCATCCATGCTGACCAGATATCCTAACCTTCTGTAATCCCATTTGCCAGCACCCGGCCCATATCCCTCTAAACCCTCCCTGTTCATATACCCATCCAGATGCCTTTTAAATGCTGTAATTGTACCAGCCTCCACCACATCCTCTGGCAGCTCATTCCATATGCACACCTCCTTTTGCATGAAAACGTTGCCCCTTAGGTCCCTTTTATATCTTTCCCCTCTCACCTTAAACCTATACCCTCTAGTTCTGGACTCCACAGCCCAGGGAAAAGAACTTGTCTATTTATCCTATCCATGCCCCTCATGATTTTATAAACCTTTATAAGATCACCCCTCAGTCTCCGACACTCCAGGGAAAACAGCCCCAGCCAGTTCAGCCTCTCCCTATAGCTCAGATCCTCCAACCCTGGCAACATCCTTGTAAATCTTTTCTGAACCCTTTCAAGTTTCACAACATCTTTCCGATAGTAAGGAGACCAGAATTGTACGCAATATTCCAACAGTGGCCTAACCAATGTCCTGTACAGACACAACATGACCGCCCAACTCCTGTACTCAATACTCTGACCAAACGCCGCCTTCACTATCCTATCTACTTGCGACTCCACTTTCAAGGAGCTATGAACCTGCACTCCAAGGTCTCTTTGTTTAGCACCTCTCCCTAGGACCTTACCACTAAATGTATACGTCCTGCTAAGATTTGCTTTCCCAAAATGCAGCACCTCACATTTATCTAAATTTAACTCCATCTGTCACTCCTCAACCCATTGGCCCATCTGGTCCAGATCCTGTTGTAATCTGAGGTAACTCTCTTCGCTGTCCACTACACCTCCAATTTTGGTGTCATCTGCAAACTTTCTAATTGTACCTCTTATGCTCACATCCAAGTGATTTATGTAAATGACAAAAAGTAGAGGGCCCAGCACCGATCCTTGTGGCACTCCACTGGTCACAAGCCTCCAGTCTGAAAAACAACCCTCCACCACCACCCTCTGTTTTCTACCTTTGAGCCAGTTCTGTATCCAAATGGTTACTTCTCCCTGTATTCCATGAGATCTAACCTTGCTAATCAGTCTCTCATGGGGAACCTTGTCTAACGTCTTACTGAAGTCCATATAGATCACGTCCACCACTCTGCCCACATCAATCCTCTTTGTTACTTAAAAAACTTTGAGAGACATGATTTCCCATGCACAAAGCCATGTTGACTATCATTAATCAGTCCTTGCCTTTCCAAGTGCATGTACGTCCTGTCCTCAGGTTTCCCTCCGACAACTTGCTCACCACCGTCAGGCTCACCGGTCTATAGTTCCCTGGCTTGTCTTTACCGCCCTTCTTAAACAGTGGCACCATGTTAGCCAAGCTCCAGTCGTCCAGCACCTCACCTGTGACTATCGATGATACAAATATCTCAGCAAGGGGCCCAGCAATCACTTCTCTAGCTTCCCACGAGCTCTGGGGTTCACCTGGTCAGGTCTTGGGGATTTGTCTACTTTTATGCATTTCAAAACATCCAGCACTTCCTCCTTTGTAATGGATATTTTTCAAGATATCACCATCTATTTCCCCACACTCTGTATCTTCCATATCTTTTCCCACAGTATATACAGATGCAAAATAATCTATTAATATCTCCCCATCTCCTGCGGCTCCACACAAAGGCCGTCTTGCTGATCTTTGAGGGGCCCTATTCTCTCTCTAGTTACCCTTTTATCCTTAATGTATTTGTAAAAACCCTTTGGATTCTCCCTAACTCTATTTGCCAAAACTATCTCATGTCCCCGTTTTGCCCTCCTGATTTCCCTCTTAAGTATACTCCTACTGCCTTTATACTCTTCTAAGGATTCACTCGATCCATCCTGTCTATACCTGACATATGCTTCCTTCTTTTTCTTAACCAAACCCTCAATTTCTTTAGTCATCCAGCATTCCTTATACCTACCAGCCTTCCCTTTCACCCTGACAGGAATATACTTTCTCTGGATTCTTGTTATCTCATTTCTGAAGGCTTCCCATTTTCCAGCCGTCCCTTTACCTGCGAACATCTGCCCCTAATCAGCTTTTGAAAGTTCTTGCCTAATACCGTCAAAATTAGCCTTTCTCCAATTTAGAGCTTCAACTTTTAGATCTGGTCTATCCTTTTCCATCACAATTTTAAAACGAATAGAATTATGGTCGCTGGCCCCAAAGTGCTCCCCCACTGACACCTCCGTTACCTCCCCTGCCTTATTTCCCAAGAGTAGGTCAAGTTTTGCACCTTCTCTAGTAGGTACATCCACATACTGAATCAGAAAATTTTCTTGTGCACACTTAACAAATTCCTCTCCATCTAAACCTTTAACACTATGGCAATCCCAGTCGATGTCTGGAAAATTAAAATCCCCTACCATCACCACCCTATTACTCTTACAGAAAACTGAGATCTCCTTACAAATTTGTTTCTCAATTTCCCTCTGACTATTAGGGGGTCAACAATACAATCCCAATAAGGTGATCATCCCTTATTTCTCAGTTCCACCCAAATAACTTCCCTGGATGTATTCCCAGGAATATCCAGCAGTAATACTATCCCTTAGCAAAAACATCACTGCCCCTGTCTCTTCCCCCCTTTCTATCCTTCCTGTAGCATTTGTATCCTGGAACATTAAGCTGCCAGTCCTGCCCATCCCTGAGCCATGTTTCTATAATTGCTATGATATCCCAGTCCCATGTTCCTAACCACGCCCTGAGTTCATCTGCCTTCCCAGTTAGGCCCCTTGCATTGAAATAAATGCAGTTTAATTTATTAGTCCTACCTTGTCCCTGCCTGCCCTGACTGTTTGACTCACTTCTGTTCTCAGCTGTACCCATCTCAGATTGATCTCTTTCCTCACTATCTCCCTGGGTCCCACCCCCCACCTTACTAATTTAAATCCTCCCGAGCAGTTCTAGCAAATTTCCCTGCCAGTATATTAGTCCCCTTCCAATTTAGGTGCAATCCGTCCTTCTTGTACAGGTCACTTCTACCCCAAAAGAGATTCCAATGATCCAAAAATGTGAATCCTTCTCCCATACACCAGCTCCTCAGCCATGCATTCATCTGCTCTATCCTCCTATTCCTGCCCTCACTAGCTTGTAGCACTGGGAGTAATCCAGATATTACTACCCTTGAGGACCTCCTTTTTAAATTTCTGCCTATCTCTCTGTAATCTCCCTTCAGAGTCTCAACCTTTTCCCTCCTAATGTCGTTGGTTCCAATGTGGACAATGACCTCTTGCTGGCCCCTCTCCCCCGTGAGAACATTCTGCACCCTCTCTGAGACATCCTTGATCCTGGCACCAGGGAGATAACACACCATTCTGCTTTTTTGCTGCTGACTGCAGATACATCTGTCTGTACCTCTGACAATCGATGGCTTGGATCCTGACATACCCTTCATTATATTAGAGCCAGTCTTGATACCAGAAACCTGGCTGTTCATGTTAAATTCCCCTGAGAGTCCATCACCCCCTACATTCTCTAAAACAGCAGCATACTTGTTTGAGATGGGGATAACCTTTAGAAGACTCCTGCAGTACCTGCCTACCCCTCCTACTTTTCCTGGAGTTAACCCATCTACCTGACTGTATCTGTAGCTTTCCTCCCTTCCTATAACTGCCATCTATCACATCCCTAAGCGCCTGTAAATTTCTCATTGTCTCTAACTGCCACTCCAACCGATCCATGCGATCTGATAAGATTTGCAACCAAAGACACTTCCTGCAGACATAATCATCAGTAACATGGAAGATCTCCCTAAACACCCACATCCAACAGGAAGAGCATATCACTCTGCTGAAGGCCATCTTTGCTCCTTCACAATCTACACACCCAGAAAATAGCACCGTCTAATTCCGCTACAAAACACTGCTCCAAGCTAACTTAACATTAATGGTTTATATTTTTAAAATTTAATCAAGAGACAGATTTCAATAAAACACATAATCAGGAAAGAACCAGTCTACCCACTCTTTAGACTCACAGCAAAGTTACACGTTAAAAATTATGCACTTACCTGTTCCTGTGCTGGGAGCTCTCCCACACACGTTCCTCCAAGGTCAGCTGTGAATTTTGCTATTTGTTCATTTTTCCTAGACACTCCGATGTCCAGGGATACATGAACTCAAACAGCAAAGGCAGTAACTGTGCAGCCGTGTCCACTGTCGAACTCAGGAGTGTATTGGAATACTTACCTATATCCAATTACCTCTCACCATCTTGCTTATCCAGAATCCATCCACCTCTGCCTTAAAAATATTCAGACATTGCTTCCTTCATCTTTGACCAAGAAACATCAAAGACTCATGACCCTCGGTGAGAAAATAAATTTCCTCTCAACTCTCCTTTAAATCGGTGACCCCTTAATGTTAAACAGTGACACTCAGTTCTAGATTCTCCCTCAAGTGGATACATCCTCTCCACATATCAACATCCCTCACCATCTTTGATTTAAATCACATCAGCTCTATTGTTTCTGAACTTCAGCAGTTATAAGCCTGGCCTATCTAACGTTTCCTCATAAGGCAACCCACCCATTTTAGATACTTGTCTAATAAACATTCTCTGAATTGCCTCCAACACATTTACAGCATTCCTTAAGGAGACCAATAATTTACATAGTTTTCCAAATATACTCCCAACGGTGCGTGCCTTTTCTAACTGAAGTATAACCTCCCTACATTCATATTTAGTCCCCTCACAATAAATGATAACATTCTGTTAGCTTTCCTAATTACTTGCCGTACCTGTGTAAGTAACCTGTTTGTGATTTGTGCACGAGAACACTCAAATCCCTCTGTTGCTCAGGGCCCTGCGATCCCTGTATCATTCAAGGCTCTGCAATCTTTCATCGTTTAGATAAAATACTTCTTTATTCTTCCTAACAAAATGGGCATTTTCACATTTTCCTACGTTATACTCAATTTGAAATGTCTCCGAGATGAGTCTCTCTTCTTCTTCTTCCTCCTCTCATTTTTGGCCTGTAATTCACAGCAACAAACCCAGAGAAAAACGTCTGGATAATTTTCCCCAAAATCAGTTGCATGTCAGTGGAATGTACAAGTGCAACTCAGTCGGTCAGCAGAGCAGAGCTTTCCTGACAGGTACTTGTTGCATTCTGGTACAGATAGTGTCGTTTGAAGGCGCCTTTAGAGAGTCTCTGGTGCATTGGAATCTCTTAGTAACTACAGAGGAAGTTAGAAAGGGGGGGGGGGGGGGGGTGGGGTGGGGGGGGGGGGGGTGGTTGGAAGAATGTCCACGTGTTTGTCCTTTTTGGGACCAGTAACACCGAATGGAACAGGGAGGGGATCCTACTCAGGGAATATCAAAACACAGAAACTACATTTTGAGAAAAGGACCCGAGAAGTGGTAAACTCAGGATTCGGGATCAATCCGGATGCTAATTGAAGGCGATATCTCCCATCTCTTGTCAATCGCTCGATTTTTAAAAAATCATGTCCTTTGTTTAATGAGCACCTCTGCCTCTTCACTTCACACCCCTCTCACTCGCTCTCCCTCCCACTCCATCCCTCACCTCCCACCATTTTCCTCCATCCTTCTCCCCAACCCCCTCCCCACTGCACTTCTCTCCACCTTCAGTCTCAAACTCCCCTCTTTCTGTCCTCTCCCCTGCCCCTCCTGCCCTTCACTCCCCATTCCAAGTCAACCCTCTTCCACCCCCACCCTACTTTTCATCCCCCCCAACCCCTCCACTTTCCCACCGCTCCCCTTCTGATCTCCTTTCCCTCCTCTTCCTCGCTCCTCCCAACATCTCTCCCTTCCTCCCTACTCTGCCTCCTCCCTCCTCTCCCTCTTCAACCCCCTTCCTCTTGGCACACTGCCCCAACACCCCACTCTTCCCTCCCTCTTCCCTCCCTCCCTCTCTCTCCCCCTCCCTAACTCTCTCTCCCCCTCCCTCTGTCTCTCCCTCCCTCTCTCTCTCTCTCTCTCCCTTCCTCCCTCCCTCTCCCTCCCTCCCTCCCTGTCCCTCTCTCCCCCTCCCTCCCTGTC